>NC_056751.1:586736892-587036892 GCF_019279795.1 Protopterus annectens
GACCTCAACAACTGTATTGTGATTTGGTCTGTACCCCGGTCACTTGAATGACCAAAACATGCATTGGAAGATGTATCCATTCCAGCACACAAATGATCAGAGAGCTATCAACAGTGGAATTACAGACACCTTGGTGCAGCTAGGGGATACACCCACATGAGGTGAAGGTGTGTTGCAGTTGATATTACACAACATAGGTTATCAATGCAGTATTCCTACAGTGTCATCCTCCATGGCAAAGCAACCGTCATGTGGTCACGTTTGCAGTCACCATCTCCCACAGTACCCATCTAGCTAGGGTCACACATACATACACCTCTAACTTGGAATACAGCCTCCTGGGGGTGGTATACACAGCTGCAGAGCCCCAAACCCCTCTGTAGGGCCTAGCAGTAATATCCTCACATACGCACATGTGCTAGATGTACATTTGTATAGATGCATGGAGTCAGGTATACCCAACAAGATTACATCATCCTCTGCAAGGATATGTACACCTGTCTGGTGGACATCTGCAATACATTGTGTGTAACAGGGATGACATACCACTGTCTGAGACATTTAGCGACAGGTGCCCATTTACAAGCAATGTCTAGTTAGTGTGAACAAGTGAATGGGATCACTCCTGCGAACCTGTACAGCAAACCCAGAGCCCACATTGTCGACATCTACTACAGACAATCATCTACTGTTCTGCACATATGTCTGCAACATCATAGGAAGCACCTGCATCTACTCACTTGTGGTGGTCAAGGACACCAGGTATACCAGTTCTCCTGACAGAATCAGTGTAGGCTTCACCCCATCAGTACATCAGGATGTCCACAGTACCTGCCCCCTTCTCCTATATGTAGGGAACGGGTCACCACTGCCTGTGAAAGTCATGGTATACATCCGCCATGGGAGCCTATCACATGACAGGATACATCCTTCATGACCCCAAGCATAACCTTACAACAACATAAGCCACTGTATTCAAAGGATGCCTGACTACTGCCTTTGTCCCAGCCGTGTGAAGGACAACCACTGTCACCCCTTTACACTAAGGTGGTGCATCCCCCAATCTGTCACATTATACACCCATCAGCCTAACTCGGCTGTTCTACAAGGCCATAGCACAGTTTATAGTGAAGCTCATTAACAAGAACATTGGTGACCTCCACACACTCACATCATGCACAGTTCCACTTGTCAAGGAAGAGGTCATGTCTGTTACACTAGGTTGACCTCTTTGACACAGTCACCAAAACCATGGACGGAGGGTGACAGTGCACACTGCCTACCTTAACCTGGACAAAGTCTTTGACAGTATAACCCACCTGGGCATAATAGATATACGCTCCTAAGTATGCATCACACCATATGCTGCCATATGGGTCGCACACTGGCGTGCTGACATGACCCAACTAAAACACATAGGGGACTCCACAACAAGCAGTTGACTTATAACTAGTAGCCTAAACTGTTGTTCTGTGTTTGGGCATCTTGCGTGTGATGTACACATCTGTGGTGCAGGGCACAGCCATTGGCCTATGGCCGACCATGTATGCAGATGATTGTATGCTGTGTGCTGTCACCGGATGCACTAGTGATGTTGACATATGCCTAGGAGGGTCTCATGCACATAAATGACTGGTGCCAGAGAGAAACATGGTCTCAGGCCGCATACCAGGACATGCAGTGTCAACTCTTTTGGGGAGAGCTACATCCCCCCATATATTATCACAGTACTAACACCATCCTAAGCATGTAATCAATCATGTGTGATCTGTGCACACAGGTTGATGGCAACATGACATTTCACCACCATGTTGCTTCTGTTCTATGGTAAACTTTCTACATGGCCCACCTCATACTTATGGGCATGTCATCCAAGGACATGAGGTCCTAACATCCCTGTATCCCCAACAGTAAGGCCCATTATTGTGTAAAATGCCCTGTTTGTTATTCATCTCATACAGCACATGTAGCAGCTGGGGACATCACAGAGGTTCCCCACCAGGGAGTACCAGGGTCTCAAACATCTACCATACACAGTCTATAAGCCCAATCCTCTACCTGGTTTCATACATACTCCTCACTGTGGAATGGTCACCCTGTCCATATCAGGCAGGGTAGCTATTTACACCATTGCAGGCAGAACCTGGATAACTGGATGTTTAACTGCACATACACCCTTGGGATACCACCTGTGTCCCTTTTGGACTGGGGCATCGGGTGCTGCATTGCATAAACATGGGCTAATATCTAGACTAGGCTTATGGGGGCTCAGGGCCCATAACCTAATAACTATGTATGGTCCTAGGTATACCAGTTATGGCCTGGGTGCTGTGACAAACTGTATTGTGTCCACACCCATCACTGCCATCGACTGTAGTGTGTTCCCTCTAGGCAGCATTACAGTGCCATGTGATACAGCCAATATCCACAAATAGGCGAGTGGTACTGCAAGTGCATGTGAACATTCCAGCAACATCTTTGCTACACAATAACTGAGAGCAGTGCATATGTGGTGTAGGGTTTCCTTCTCATAGGTGTCCGACATCTGCATGGAATGTGTACATGTGCCTGATATATGTGGATCCCATGCCAGACAAATGTGGATGTCTGAAAACCTGTAACTTGCCACACCCCTCAGAACACAATAATGGTATATTAATTTGTAGTACTGTATTCATTCCCTTACATTTTATGGTCAGTATGTACACACTGTTTCTGAGGCAGAGCCTGTGTCCCCCCCCCACTACTACTGCCTACAACCTGTTGTCCTGCTGCAGGGGCTCACCAGCTATGCTAGCCATGGCCATCAGGCAATGAGATGCAGGTGTGGAGTATGCAGTGACCTAGCCAGAATGTCAGGAACAGTCAGGGACACTGGGACAATCTTTGAACTAACCCTGTATGACATTCACAGGCTGGGAGGGGGTCATGACACTATGCCAGCTGTATCCACCAGTAGTTACTATCACTATTGTACAACAGACAATCCAATAGCATTTGTACGTAAGCTGACTATTGCTGGGGGGACTCGGGGGCCAGATCTGCAATCTATGTCACTGCAGACAGAGCCAAAAGGCAAGACTATAGGTGCTGGACAGCAGACTAACAGCAACATGTCATTCCAAGATATGTTGTTGAGACCTACTGTTGAAATTCCTATTTCCCATGACTGCATCCCATTACATGGTTAACTCTATGACATACCTGGTATAGTGCTGTACTCCTTTGTGAGTAGACATCCAGTGGTATTTTTATTTGGAAATCGCAGTCTGTCTTCATGAAGAAAGTCACAGACATCTTTACTATAGGCAGCAACTTGTTTTTATAGGTAATGCTCATGAAAAGGTGATTGCCTGTGCACCAATCTGTGACTCACACTTGCTAATAGTATCCAGAACATCTGGGTTGCATTGCCATTAGCTAATGGCATGGCAATTCAGTGTTATAGTTAAGGCCTTCATGTAGGCCTTGGCCCTTTTCCTGGCCTGTGAGGAAGACATTATTGAGCTGTGGAAGCATCACAGAGAGTAGGTCGAAATACTGTTCACTGTTTGGATTGATGTGATATGTCCATAGTTTTGCATGCTATGTTTGGCCATTGTTAACAGACTTTCTGATTGTGTGGCAGGTTACTGTTTAACAGCGTGCGTTGGGGTCAGTAAGGAGACAGACAGATATGAGTGTCATACATCATTTTTATCTGAATGCACATGTTGTTGCAGTAGATGCTGATCTATCAGCTGTGTATGTTTCTAGGGGGAGACTGTGACACATGTCCTGTCACCTGAACATTCCCCCCAACCTTTTATGTATGGGTGTTGTGTGCATGTTTTGTTCTAGGTGTTTGGGAGGTATGTTAGGTTTGTAGCAGGGAGCTGAACATACTGCTGCATGTGTAACCTGCTGCATTCTGGCCAGGAGTCATACTGAGGATTGTGAAGAGATTGGGGGACAGCAAGCTGTATATGTCAGTGAGGGAGCAGTGTCAGCTCTTGTGTCACAGCATGGCCAGAGTACGGGTACCCATAACAGTCTAGGTGAGGCATGTGCCTCTGGTACATATGTTTAGTAGTGCCATCCAGAGAGTGGTAGGGGACATTTAGGACACGTATTCATATTTGTGACATGTGTCCCCTCTCCAGGCCTTTGACGTGCTACTGTGGGTGGCAGTGACTGTAGTAGCAGCAACCAGTTCTGCTGGACATTGCAGGGCTCAGTTATTTCTATGTTGTATTGCAAGCATGTAGTTGTGCAACAGACTGGACTGTGGTCCTGAACTGTGAGTGTCCAGATGTCAAGCATGCTAGGAATGTAACAGATAGAGCTACTGCGACATTATTATGGGAGGTGTAGTTGGAAGACCTATGTGCATGCATAAAGTGTGTTACACAGGATTGGCATGAACATGTGTGTTTGGGTGGCTATGATGTGTGATACTGACCTGTCATGCTTTTGTAGTCTCAGTCTGCACTGACTTGCCAGTACTTCAGCAAACATAATAGGTTTGATGACAACTATGCCATAAGTAGGTGACATAACTGTGGACATTCTGCAACAGTCTGTGCAGATGTCAGCTCTATCTGATATCATAGGCCTCCTGTCAATCCATCAACATGTCTTTGGCTATGTACTGGTTTGGTATCTGCATCACAGGCCCAGGTACAGTGTCATTTATCACATTGTGTGTAGAAGTAGTGTCACTGGTAATCAGGATATCTTTGCAAAAACACCAGTAATTCAACATAGCTGAGTTGGCCTAGTGGTGTAATGCACTGTACTGTAGTTCAGAGGGTCCTGGGGTCAATACTTGGCAGGGGTGTATTTTTTCCTAATGTCACATCACTGTACTGCATGATATATTTACAAAAACACATGTAATTCTTCAGAGCCAAGTTGGCCTAGTGGCCTAATGCACTGTACTGTAGTTCAGTGGGTCCTGGGTTTGAGACTTGGCAGGGGTAGTTATTTTATCGATGGTGTAGAACAGTCTCTGAATCAGATAAGGTGACGAAAGCAATTTTAAGTGGGTTTGCGCAGGTTTGTGCAATAGGCCACGATGCTAAGCGGCAGTTATCCCAGCTTAAACCTGTGCTATTTTCAAATTAAAAAAAAGGGGGTGATAGGAAAGTGGTGAAATGGGGGCAAGCAGAAGGAAAAACAATATGAAAGGCAGGTAGTGATGTGCAGGATGGGTGTAGGAAAGGACCATAGCTCTCCATTTATTCTACAGCAACAGCTGTGCATGTTGTGAGCAATTTGGAATTTGGAGCCTCACATCCCACAGGGAGGGGTGTGGGCAACATAACTTTGTTGATTAATTGCTGAGATGATTGATGACAGTGTACATGGGGGAAAAATGGAGAGCTATGTATGGGGCAATACATTTTTTGCAGGACAGATGCCCTGTTTTTTTAAGGAGAGAGTGGAATGTTGGGGAAGGGTTGTATGTATATTTGGGGAGGTAAGCTGGGTAGGAGAGGTTGCCTTTGCAGACAGACAAGACAACAGACAGGAGTTGTGTTCGACTCATGAGGGGGTGAACATCTTGGATGGGGAAGGTGTTTGAGAATTGGAGGACCAAGTGCACCTGGATGAACACAGTGGGACTGATCTCCCCACCCATCGGCAGCCACCACTGCCCCTTCCCCGCCATGAAGGTGGCTGTGCTGGGCACCAGGGCTGGCCTGCCCCTCCAGGTGTGTCAGTCTGCCTTTGATCTGGTGCAGTTGTTCATCCATATCATGTTGGATAACGCGCACCAACTATGGAAAATGGTTTCGGGGTAACAAGATGCTGTCCGTGCCCATGCAGGGGAGGGGACCTGTCCCCTGAGGCGGTTCCACCCAAGGGTGGTGCAGGACAAGCAGGGGAGGCAGCTCCAGGCTGGGTCCCAAATTTGCTGGGACCCTGTGCCATGACCAGATGAGGTGGGCTAGGCAGATCCGCTGGGCCCAGCCTACCCAAGTGTATTAGTCATGAACAAAACATTTCAACGTTAGTTATAACATGCATGGGTGTTACAATTAACCCAGAGCAATAGAACTGCATAACAAATAGAACATGGGCATAAATGGAATAACGCTCATTATTGTACCAGCATACCAGTAAAAGGCCAACAAAATTGGTATGTGAACAAGGTATGTTAGTATGCAGCCAGTGTAATATATAACCAATAATACAACACAAGGCCGAACATTCGGTTTTGAGAACAGCATATTTGAAAAGGGAACCATACATGTATATGAGTAATAATTTATGATGCAGATAAAGGGGTGAGGGAAGAGAGACATTCCATTACCAACTATATAGGCTACATTTTTCACATCAGTACTGCTCAGTACTCTACAGGTCTGCCCTTACTTTGTCTACAAGTGCCCTATAGCTTCTGTCGCACATATATACCTCTCAAGCTATCCAGATGGGATGGTATTGGCCAAGCCAAAACACCTACAGGTACATAACTACAGGGGACCATTACATATCAGGGAAACATATTTGACTACCAAGCTGTATTCTGCACTTATGTTGTGTGAAGGTGCTACTGGGTTTATATCTGTGTGCAAGGTTTTTGGCAGCAGTGATCACTATCTGTAACAGCATGACACTTGAGACACGTATTGTGCACAGTACAGAGGGTTTACACTTATCCTGCTGTCAATTGGCAGACATGAGGTTAGACTATCAGCAGACATTCACAGATGCAACAACTATACAGGCATACAAACAATAGACCATTTAATTTGTCTTAGTAACTTGGAATACTACTGTACTTCATGTTATTTTATTTAATGAAGTGTTATCAGCTTGCTGAGGAATGCTGTTTACACACTACTACATCTGGACGCAGACATTACTATACCCTTCATATAGCTACTACAGACATTTATTTACCTGTAAGTCCTGTGGGGAGAGAATTTGTTAACACATGACTGCTTCTGTAAGTACTACTTCTCTCTTACTATAAATATATCTTAGTACCTGTCCCTGGATTCAAACCCCAGTCTGTGTGTGGCAAAATTAACAACATATATATTGCTTATCACACTGAGCTACTGGACCACTGCTGTGTGCTGATAAAAGCTCACTTGGTGACAATGTGTGTCCTGGTAATTTAGGTAGAGTGTCACACAAGACTGCAGTGACAGTTTAGCATATATACATGAGATTCATGCATGACTAAGATAGTAGGTGAACTCTGCATTATTACTTGGAAAGCAGGTGTACACAATTAACCCCTCGTGGATGGGAACGTGTGATTGTACAGACCATAAGGGGGTGCTGGGTTGCCTACCTGACCCGTATACATTTGCAGATGGTATATTTGCAGTCTACAGCTATTACACTTTCATACTTGCTTGCATCAGTGTACCTACATTCAGGGATGTGTGTAGCTGAAATGCAAAGGTTAACACAAGACAGACGTAGGAGATGCACACTGTAATATCTTCAACAGTACTATGCTTGGTTCAGATCATAGTGCAGAACAAATATGATATTACATTATAGTTGTCGTTACATTGTAGTACAGCTCCATATCTGCTCTTTAGAGTGACAGTTATTTGTTGGCCAGCCTTCATTCACTTCATAGTGTTATATTCGTGTTTACATCACAAGACATGTAATATTTGATTTCTTGAACAACAGCCCAGAATACACACAATTGTCAGAAGACAGATTTATTGTGGGTGACATGACACAGTGATTGGTATACAGCTGGCAATCTTTACTGTTCTACACTTTAAATAATGCAGGCATTGGAACACATTTGTTATTACACAATTTAAGTAGTACTACCTTTATTTCTTCAAAATTCTGACTGCAGTTGTACTGTATTTGCTGTAGATTAGAAATGCAGTTAATTTATTTCCTTCACATTTTCAATGCTAGTGTACTTTATTACCAGAACATGTGTTATTAATACAGTATACACGTTATTCTCAAACATTATTAATGCTGTATTAACTTTCTTTACGTAACAATAGCATGATGTTCATCGTGCATACAGCTGCAGTAATCACAGATGGGTTTTCTGCCGTCAGGCGGGCCCTCGGTCGGCCGAATTCCAAAGTCTAGGTCCGGCGTCGGTTGCTGTCGCTTTCTTTCCTGACGTCAGTGCGACAGGGGTATATAAGACACAGCCGACGCCATATTCTCAAGTCTTTTTTGCCGCGCGGTGCCCGAATCAGAAGCAGTTCGCAAGTGCCGGTCGGCCAGCTCCTGAAATTACGAATAATTGGAAACCGAAGTCTTCTTTAAAACTAAGTACCCCATTGGGGAAACTTTTCTTGCCTCAGACCGATGTCAGACAAAGTTAACAATTGTATTTCTTGTGGGAAGCAAATACCGCATAAGGATTTCCATTCCCTCTGCATACCTTGTTTAAGCCCAGACAACGACGTCTCGGCCTGTCGCTTTTGCACTACTTTCAATAAACGCACTATTAAGCATCGGGCGGAGTTCGCCCAGCACTTTTTTGGTAAAGCCTTTGATTATAAAATGTCGTTGGATACTCCGACTACCGTTTTGTCCAAAAAACACAAGGACAAAGACCGACACGCGAGGTCTGTGGTCTCCACCGACACCACACCAAAACTGGCTACACGTGGTCCGGTTCTCAGCGAGGCGCCTACGCAGCCCCTGACTACCGACGACACTTCTTTGGCGGTGTCCTCTGTAACCGAGACCGCAGGTACCTCGGCCCATACCCAGACTACAACCACTGAAGCCACTGTGAGTGTTGAGCCTCCTAATGTGGACAGGTCCACTTCCACCTATGGTGTCTTTAGACCCTCATCTTCCTTCTCCATAAAGGCCTTTACTAAGTCCAAATCAGCCATGCATCCCAAGAGGCCTGTTGCACAGGGCCCATCTCCAGGCCCCATGCCTAAAAGCAGATGCTAAAATGGCTGAGGATTTAATTACTCTTATCAGGGGTTCCCAACCCTCCAGACAAGAGACCCAGAGTGGAGGAAGCTTCTCCCTTTTCTGACCAGGACTCCATTTTTTCAGAACATTCTGATGAAGAGGAACACTCGTATTCCCCTTTTGAAGATTCCGATGTTGAGCAGTCCATTCCTTCTGTATCTCCCCCAGAGGATTTCTCTTTTGGGGAAACCTTGCACACCTTGAGGGAACACTTCCATTGGGAAGGCCAAGACTTTTCTGATTCCAAGAAAAGACTTGGGGGATTTCTTTTGTTACCTCAGCACAGACCTCTGGCGATACCTCCTGTCTTGGACATACTTGATGATGTTTACTCGGAGGCTTGCCTAAATCCGGATTCCCTGCCTCCTGCCCCAGTCAAGCCTGATATGTACTACCCAGTTCCTAACTCTCACCAATTTCTTTACAAAAGCCATAATGCTGACCCTGAAACCATTTCTCAAGGCCCCAAGGGAATGAAGGCCTCTATTGCTAAGAATCCACTACCTTCTGAAAGAGAGTCTAGATCCTTAGAAAGGTGGGGGAAAAAAGGTATATACCTCGGCCACCCTAGCCATGAGGGCCTTAAATTGTCAGTTCCATATGCTTAAATATCAGCAGTTTCTGTTATCACAATTAAGAAATAAAATGTCTCAACCTGAACAACCAGATTTGAAGGAGTTGCAGGATATGATGCATAGTGCAGAACAAGTGGGTAAACACACCTTACAATGTGGCTATGATGCCCTAGAGGCCTCAAGTAGAGCTGCTGTGACAGGATCAGTCATTCGTAGACATGCCTGGCTTAGGGAACAAACCTTGCCTGACCATGTTAAAGCTAAGCTACTAGATGCTCCTTTACAAAAGGTTGTACTATTTGGTACTAATGCTGAGGAGATACTACGGAAAATGGAAGAAAAAGCTAAATCTATGCAAACTGTCAAAGCTTTTCTACAGGTTCAACCACCACATTTTAGCAGAAATTGGCCTTCAAAGAACTGGTCCTTTCCAGCCATGGACAAGCCACAAAGAGGTAGATACAGGCGCACAAGGGGCAGAGGACAACCTCAAGGATCATATAGAGGCAGACAATGGCAAACCCCAGCACCAAGAGGTGGCGAAGACAGTGCACAGCAATACAGGAAACAAACTTTTCATGCCAAGCAAGTCTCAGCTGACAGCACCCTTGGGAGGAAAGCTGGCATTATTTACAAGAAATTGGCATATTATCACAACAGACAAATGGATCCTGGACATTATAAACAGAGGCTACAGATTTCATTTTCACACTCTTCCAAAAATGAGAGGCATGCTGAACCTGCCACACAATCAAAGGGCAGAGGCTCAAATACAAATTTCAAAGCTTATGGCCATGAAAGCTATTCAAGAGGTACCTACTCATGAACAAGGTCAAGGTTTTTATTCCAGACTTTTTCTGGTACCAAGGAAAGGAACCAACTGGAGACCCATTTTAGACTTATCCATCCTAAACACATTTCTACTCGTACCAAAATTCAAGATGCTCACATTACAGCAGCTTCTTCCCATGCTGGGCAAGGAGTTTTGGCTGGTAACATTGGACCTCAAGGAGGCATACCTGCATGTCCCAATCAGACAAAGCTGCAGAAGATACCTCAGATTTCTTGCAGGTTCAATCCACTATCAATTCTCTGCATTGCCCTTTGGCTTATCTACTGCACCCAGAGTATTCACAAAATGCCTGGCATCAGTAATTGCCTACTGCAGACTTCAAGGGATACAAGTTTACCCTTATTTGGACGACTGCCTGATCCAAGCGGACAACAAGCACATACTTCTGGAACATCTGGCTTATATAACATGGTTATTGAATTCTCTGGGATACACAGTCAACAAAGAAAAATCCAGGATAACACCATCTCAGAAAATAACTTTCCTGGGTGCCAACTTGGACACAAACACCCAGATGGCCTATCTTATGCCAGAAAAACAAGGGCAACTAACTCATTACTTCAAAATACTAGCAAATTGTACCAGGCTCACTGCAAGGAAAATCCTGCAGGCTCTGGGCTTCATGGCATCTTGCATTCTTCTTATCCCATGTGCAAAGTTGCATATGAGGAAACTTCAATGGTACCTAAAAAACCTATGGTCTCAACACAGCCACAGTTTGGAAACAATAATACCAATAATCCCATGTTTGCAAAAGGAATTTCTATGGTAGGCCCAAGCATGCCAAACAAACACAGGTCTTCCATTCTGCAAGCCTCAAGCAAATCAAGTCATCACAACAGATGCCTCAGACTATGCCTGGGGGGCGCACATGACAGACAGGTGCATTCAGGGCAAATGGTCCCAAAAGGAAAAGCACCTTCACATCAATCAAAAAGAAATGCTAGCAGTGATAAATGTAATTACAATTTTCAAGGACCTCCTGCATCCAGGGCAATTATTGATAAGAACAGACAACACCACAGTTATGTGGTACATAAACAAACAAGGTGGAACACATTCATACCCCCTGTGCAGGCTAGCCATGTCACTTTGGAACTTGGCTCTGGAATGGCAAATCGAACTTCAAGCACAGTACTTGCCAGGATTGGAAAACACGCTGGCAGACAATCTAAGCAGAAATATGACAGATCCACACGAATGGAAGTTGCATCCTCAAGTGTTTACAAAGATAATCCAAGCGTGGGGAAGACCAGACATAGATCTCTTCGCCTCCCACAGGAATCATCAATTGAAAAAGTTCTGTTCAAGGACCTTTCATCCAAAGGCCTGGAGAGTGGACGCCCTTTCTTTCAGTTGGGCAGCATGGACAGTTTACGCTTTCCCACCTTTGCCTCTTCTGCCCAAGGTGCTCTTGAAAGCAAGAGCAGACAGACCGAAGATGATACTGATTGCTCCAGACTGGCCAAGACAACACTGGTACCCACTCCTGAGGAGCCTAACACATACCCCTCCCTGGACCCTACCTCTAATGCCTCTTCTACTGACTCAGCACAGCTACAAAACTCTTCACAGTCAGATGAAAACACTCAATCTGGCTGCATGGAAAATTCCTTAACACCACAACAGACCTTACTCTCCAAAGAGGTGCAGGATGTCATTTTGGAGGCCAGAAGGCCATCTACTAGAAAGGCTTACTCCGCAAAATGGAAACGGTTTTGCGCTTGGAATGAGAAAAAAGGCCAGGATCCTAGAAAACTGAATTTGCCTCAGATATTACAGTATCTAGCCGAGCTGTTGAACAGTGGACTTTCATTTTCCTCCATCAAAATTCATGCCTCAGCCATTTCTGCAGAATACAACACTGATCCACCCTTATTCTCTCACCCACTTTTAAGATAGTTCCTCAGAGGAGCTAAGAATATAAGACCTCCAAGGAAACAACCAATACTAGCCTGGGATCTTAACTACATTCTAGAAAAATTAACATTACCTCCCTTTGAACCAGCTGCCTCAACAGATTTGCAATATTTGTCCTGGAAAACAGCTTTCCTTCTGGCCATTACCTCAGCTCGTAGGGTTTCGGAACTACAAGCCCTCATGGCTATGCAGCCCTTTCTCATCTTCCATCAGGACAGGGTTTCCCTACGAACCAACCCGTCATTTATGCCTAAGGTAGTATCCAGGGTAGCTTTAAATCAGGCCATACACTTACCTACCTTTTACCCCAATCCTCAAAACAAAGGGGAAAGGCTGCTACATTCCTTAGACATCCATAGACAGCTACGTTATTATTTGGACAGAACACAGCCCTTCAGGAAATCAGAACAACTTTTTGTGTCCTATGCTGTAGGAGCTCAAGGGAATCCAATTTCCAGACAGTCAATTTCAAAATGGATAGGCCATTGCATACGGTTTTGTTACTCCTTTCATGGCAAACCTGTTCCTACAGGCATCAGATCCCACTCCACAAGGGCCACAGCTACCTCTACAGCCTTCCTCAGAGGAGTCCCTACCAAAGATATTTTGGAGGCAGCCACTTGGAGTTCTGTGCATACCTTCACAAAACACTACCACCTGCCTTTATACTCCAAAACTAGTGCAGGCTTTGCCACTGCTGTGTTGCAGGGCATTCTGGCTGCTCCCAGTTCCATCTAGTGCCTACCACCCTGTGCATAGCTTTGGGATTCTACCCGTCTGTGATTACTGCAGCTGTATGCATGATGAACATAGTACAGTTTTGTACCTACCATAAATGTAGATGTTCGAGTGCTAATACAGCTGCAGTACAGGTTTCCCTCCCTCCTTCCCCTCTTGGTAAAGGCCTAGTGGCTAACACCTCCTCATACAACCTGATTGGGTTATCCTTCTATGGTGTATTTGCTTGCAACTACTGATTTTTGATTATATTGCATTGCTTGACTATATATATATATATATATATATATATATATATATATATATATATATATATATATAATTTATGTATTGCTTTCCTTCTGGGGGCACCTGACATCTGGGGCAAGAAAGACTGAAGAATATGGCTTCGGCTGTGTCTTATATACCCCTGTCACACTGACATCAAGAAAGAAAGCGACAGCAACCGACGCCGGACCTAGACTTTGGAATTCGGCCGACCGAGGGCCCGCCTGATGGCAGAAAACCCATCTGTGATTACTGAAGCTGTATTAGCACTCGAACATCTACATTTATGGTAGGTACAAAACTGTACTTTTCCTGCTTTCATCTATATTGAACTGTACCTGACAATTCTCACTTATATCAGTCCAGGTCTATGTACACATTCATTGCAGTAAACTCACAATAGAGTATACCTAGTGGCAGTTACTACTGTACTCTTTCTTAATTAGATTACTATATATTGCAAGATATATTTGTACTCACCACACACTCAGCACATACTGGCCAGGTGCCTTGTATGGGCCTCCAGGTTGAGAGCCCTGTCCTCTGTAGCTGTGGGGGGAAAACACACCATTGTGCATACCTGTCTGTTAGATATTCATACTACAGTTTCATGAATCACTGGTTCCTATACTTACAAACATCTGGGTCATTCCGGTCCTGACCACCTTGGGTTCACTGGGCCAAGAGCCCCTCTTCCTTCACTTCAGGTTGTCATAATGATGATGCACCTGCTCACCAGTGCGGAGGATTTCAATAGCATTGGTGAGGTCACATGCCGGATGGTTCCCAGGCCTCAGACTTGTATTCAGAGCCCTTGTACTTGCCCTGCAGCAGTCTGTTGCCATGGCCTTTGACGAGGAGCCCAACCATGACCCTGGACTCCAACATGACCCAGTGCTGCACCCAGAAGCATGCTTCCTCTCCACCTCCAGCCATAGCTCCTGCAGTGATCAAACTCCAACAGGTTTTGGCTGTATTCCAACCTGTGCAGCTTAAGTAAGGCTATTTTCTCGCCCTTTGCTGCCATTAAACCATTTTTAAAAATGCTAAGCTCCGCTTAGCACCATGCAAACCCACTAAGCTTAGTTGAGCAGTGCTTAAACTGGCAATGCTTAGCAGTGAGCAAACCCGCTTACCTGAGGATTGTCTAAACTGGGATTGCGTAGCAGTGCCCAAACCAGCTAAGTGGAGCTGCATGTTGCTAAGTACTGCTGAAACAGGTCCCTTTTAAGCATTGCTTGGCTTTGCTTAGCAGTGCTTAGCTAAGGGTAAACCACAAGATTTTAAAAAATTAAAAAAAAATATTGAATGTATTTGTTCATTAATGATAATTTATTGTGTATCTATTTTACTTTATATCTCCTAAACATATGCATTTCACTACATTATCTGGTAGTGTAACTTTAATGTGTTGGACACATGTGTGTAACTGGTGCTTTTGTACTCTGGTCTCTACTGAATATGGGCTTCTAGTCAAGCTAGACTAACCCAGTTAACAAATTTCAATGTGTACATTAAAAAAAAATTCCAACATTTCTCTATTGCATGTAAAAAGCTGAATGGCCTGTATTCAAACCATGTACCTACTACACACAAAGCCATCACTCTGACTCTTCAGCTACCAAAGTTATGTTGACCAGAGCTATACTGTTCTATATAGTTCTCAGTTACGTGTAAGCAGTGCTGAGCATCCCGCCACAAAAACACACTCAGCTATGCTTAAACTTGACCTTTCCTATTAAAACTAAAAGCAAGGCTTGACTGTGTTTGAACAACACGCTGACCTATGTGTTTCCTTCAGCTTTTAACTGAAAGATCCTGCTTATTAGCTTAAGTGTTTTATCTTTGTTGAGGTTCGCATTATATAGTTGGCAATAGCCATTTAATGCTGTGTAGCTTTTATATGTGCTGTGTCTAAACACATGTTGTTATTTAAGAAACTGCTTGACCTAGCCTGATAATAACTGCTATCTTCTATGTGCTATAGTTGTCAGTATTTTAATAGAGCATCCAGTCATTTCTGCACTGTCTTGTAACATTGTTTTATTATTATTTCCTAACATTTATATTTTCTCCACTCCTTTCCTCCTGCACTAGTTACCTCCTGAATATACCCTGTGTTTTGCCTGGGTGAAGTCCCACTACTACCTCTGCTAGTGTGCTTTCTGTCAACGGCCATTGGAAAAATATAACTTCTAGCCTTCTTCTGAAACCCTCTACCTCAAGACTCAAGAAAGTATGTCTACCCACATGTTGGACTGTAGTTTTTAAACAATTTTAACCCTGCTACGTTTTGCTAGCTCCCAGTCAAGCTTGCCAGCAGCAACCCCCCCCTTTTTTTTTCAATATTATCTTCGTTCCCTCCCTTACCCAACTGTAAATTAGTCTGTGTTTGCCCTCTTATTAGGCTTCTTTCACTCCCAAAGTGTCCCTTTACATATTACTTAGACTTTGCTTCTGACCACTAGATGTCACTGTTTCTTTAACTTTTTCTATTGTACTTGTTTTTTATTCTACCTACCTCTTCCTATTTCAGCCCTCCCAATCCTATCCCTTTCTTCTTTCTAAACTCCTCTCTTACTCTCTCCTCCATAAGCTACCTTACTCACCTGGACTCTATTTAGCTTTCTCTGATACTTTTTCTTCTTTGGTTTACTTTAGGATCCCGCTCCATTCGCCCTGCGGGCTCACTCCGCTCCCCTCCCTACCCCCAATTCCCACCCACCCCCCACGGGTCCTAACCTTATACCGCTCTAAACACACCCCCTTGTCTCTCCTCCTATCCTTTCCCTTCCCGCTAAAATTATTACTCCTCCCCACTATACACCCCCTTCCTCCCCCACCTCTTGCCCTTACATCTTGCAACTCACTTCTCTCCTTTCCTCTTCTATTACTCTTTCTTCACCTATCAACTGACTTTACCTGTCTCTCCCCTTCCTATACCCTACAATACCTTTAGGCCTCCTCTTCTATCCCACATTCTGATATATATCACCACCTCTAAAAACCTACTTCTTTCCTTTTACACTAAACTTCTCTTATCTAATCTCATTTTAAAAATGGCTCCCCACTCATCTACAATCCTTATACTCTCTGTCTTACTCCTAACCACCCTATTTTCAGCTTACCTTCTTACCTACTTTGAAAACCCACTCAATATACAGCCTAATTATGCAAAAAAACACACTTTTTCTCTCCACACTCATCTCACTTCATTCTCAAATGTTAACTCCACACCTAGCTACCTCCTACCTAAATTTCACAGATACTCCCACCTTAATTATTACATACCCTCAGATATAAAAAGCAAACTGCTTACTCTTCCTAACAGCAACTTCACAGTCCTACCAGGTAATCCCACCTTACTAGATGGTGACATTCACCCCAACCCTGGCCCCTTACATCCCTCCTCTCATGTATCTAGACCCAACATTAACAATACCTTCCTTATAGGACATCTTAACATACATAGTGTAAATAATAAAGTGCACTACCTACATGCCCTCCTTGACACACACCATTTTGACATTCTCTGCCTTACAGAGACTTGGCTAAAGCCAGTCACTAAAGATACTGAAATTATACCACAAGGCTATAATATACTTAGATGAGACCGATCAAAACGTAAAGGTGGAGGAGTAGCAATTCTATTTAAGAATAACCTTAACATCACCACCCTTCCTACCTGTCCAACCCAGGATAGTAAAGTAGAGGCCATTATTACTAAACTCCACTTAAATGCCAAAAAGTCCCTCTATATCATTTGCATGTACATACCTCCAGGTAACAACATACCCATCCTAGAAGACTATCTCAGTTGGGTCTCCACCAATTACCCCCAGGAAACTCTAATTCTTGGTGACTTTAATATAGATTGGAATACTATTAACACTCAAAATCCCTCCTCTCACATAAACCTAAATGGTTTCACCCAAACCATCACCTCTACTACAAGACTGAATAAGTCTAGTAAGAAAGAAAGCATCCTTGACTGGATACTTACAAACAAAACAAATATTACTTATAAAGTAGGAACTATGCCAGATGACCTCAGTGACCACTGTTTAACTTACATTATTAGAAAAAAGACCGATTGTCTAAACCCACCTAACATAAGAAAATACGCTCTACCAAACACTTTAAAATTGAACAATTCCAAAATGAACTCAAATCTTGTAACTGGAACCCTTAAAATCACTTCCACTTAATGATGCTGTATTATTCTTTAACTCAACCTTCCTTGCCATTCTTGACAGACATGCTCCAGAACGTACCATTAGAATGAAAGCAAACACAGCTCCATGGCTCTCTCCTGAAACTAAGAAACTAATACTCTCTAGAAATAAAGTCTGGGCCAAATGGAGAAACCATAGAAACAGCTCTGACTTTCTTTACTTCACCCAGCTTAGGTATCGTACCAAAAAAGCTATAATCTCTGACAAAAGAAAGTACTACTATAGGCTTCAAGAAACCAATCTAAATAAACCTAAACAATTCTGGTCATCAGTCAATAGACTCCTGTCACCAGGAACAACCAAAACTCCCTCACCCCTCGATGCTGACCCTAACACCCCTCATCTAACCGCAAATGCATTTAACTCTTTTTTTTTCCGAATCTATTCAAGCTCTTGCTAGACAACTGAACACTAACAACTTCTATCCCCCAAACAATCTAACAGACACTGGTCACAACTTCTCTTTTCAACCTATCCCTACCTCTTTCATCTATAAACTTATTTACAAACTGAAACCTTGTACTCCCTCTGCTGACAAACTCCTTCTCTTTATCTTCAAAAGGCAGCCAGAGAAATTGCAGTCCCAATATCTATACTCATCAATAGGACAATCCAAGAGGGAACTATCCCGATGTCTGGAAAATCTCCCATATTATCCCTCTACACAAAGGAGGTAACTCTATTGAATACGCCAACTTTAGACCAATTGCTCTTCTCTCACCCTTAGCAAAGATTATGGAGAAATGTATACATCAGCAACTTGTTCAATACCTCTCACTACACAACATTATAGCTAATTGTCAACATGGCTTTAGACCCCATCATAGTACAACCACTGCTCTCCTTTCCTTTGTAGATACTATCAATAGTAACCAATAATAACCTTCTCTCTTCTGCTCTATTCATTGACCTCTCCAAAGCCTTTGATATGGTTAACCACTCCTCTTTAATTCACATCCTTGAATCCCTCTCATTTGATAATCTTGCCATTAAATGGTTTAGCTCTTATCTGAAAACAGACAACAAGCTGTTCTCTGGGATAACCATATCTCATCATTGTTGCCCATTTCCATTGGAGTCCCTCAGGGCTCTATTCTTGGTCCTCTTCTTTTCTCCCTCTATATAAATGACCTTCACACAGTAATCCCTCAAGCTACCTGTATCCAATATGCTGACGATTCTACCATTATTTGCTCAGCATCTTCCTGTTCAGATCTAATCTCTCTAACTCAAAATACTTTCACCACTGTTGAAACATGGTTTACTAGATGGTATCTCCTTCTTAATGCTAAAAAAAACAAACTACTTCTCTTCTCCCCAACCTCTTGGACCTCCCCACTAAACTTCAACATCTTGTCTAATAATGCCACTGTCATCACCCCTGACTCTACAACTAAACTGTTAGGAATAACTATCGATAATAATCTCACTTTTGATCATCACATCAACACCACCATCAAATCAGTTAACAGAAAAATAGGATCCTTATACCGTATAAAAACCTTTCTAACCCCAGCTACCAGAGCTACTATCGCCCACTCTCATCTCTTATCCACTTTATCTTATGCATCTCCAATCTTTACCAACCTTAAGAAAGCTAACCTAAACAAACTAGCCATTTGCTACAATAACATTGCCCTCGCCACAGGAAACCCCCTCAGAACCCATCACTGTCACAATTTGAGACTTTTAGGCTGGCTGGAATTACAAAACTACCTTACAGTCTCACAACTCACTATTGCCCACAAAATACTGCACCAACCTGGAAACAACCCTACACTCTCTCAACTATTAATCCCTTACAACAATCTAACCTCCCTTAGATCCTCCTGTAAACTCTTGATCAGTTCTACAAAGTCCAACAACTCAGCTGGCAACTCTCTTTTCACAAATTCTGTAGGTAGGATATGGAATCTGTTACCTAGGGATATAACACTAATTACTTCTTTGCCTCTCTTCAAACATAAAATTAAACTGTACTTCCAAGAACACTGGCTTTGTTCTTGTAGTACACCTGACTAACTTTCTTCACTCTACCCTATCATCTCATCTACTCTGATTTTTAACCTATCTCTTCAGATCCTACCTAGACTAGCCTCTGCACTTGGACTCCTCTATCCCCGTATCTACTACTCTCTTCCCTTTCCCTCTCCTCCCACTATCCTCCCTGTTATAAACCTTTGTATGTGCTACCTTTTCTGTCCTTACTAAATTACTACTCCTGCTTCTTGTAACAATATGGGATTAGGAATTCTTTACAGTATTTAGTATTTTAAGTATTAGACATTTTCTGTAAAAATGATGTAATTTATGAACTGTACACTTCTGTAAAAATGCTTCTGTATTGTTAATATTCTGCTTTCAATTAGTTCTTAGATCCTTATAAGCTGTATCTTATAGTAATTGATTTTATGTAATGTATCAGTATATAGTGGAGCTTTTCTCCTCGGGCCTCTGCTGAAAATGGACATGTATCCAGCCAGACTAGCCCGGTCAACAAATGTAAAATAAATAAATAAATAAAAATGTCTGGCACGTGGTTATTGCTAAGCACCTGCCACGTCACACACACACACACACACACACACACACACACACACACACACAAAAAAAAAAAAACGCATTTTCATATTTAATTTCACTGCCATACAGCACTCAGATAGTACAAGGGGGTGTGTTACGGACTAGCACACCCCCTACATATATATTTTTACAACTGTACAGGACACATTTAATTTAATATTTTAGTGCCATACGGCACTTTGACAGTGCAGGGGGTGTATTATGGATACTGTAACACACCCCTTACACATATATTTTACAACTGGCTGGGACACTTAAATTTAATATTTTAGTGCCGTACAACACTTTGACAGTGCAGGGGATGTGTTACACATCTCTGAGCACTGTAACACACCCCCTACACTTATTCAGTAACCAGGTACATGGCTGTCCCCCAGTAGTGCACCTTCATTAATATGCAAAGCACGCTGCCGAGGGGGAGCTGCAGACACAGCCCCTGGTACACTCCATGTACGGCTTGCACTAGTCTTACATGGAGTTTATTAAATATGGGGGAGACATACCATATAGACTTGAATTAAAAGAATGACAGTTGTATATGATTCAGGTTTAACTTGCAAAAGTGTGAATGCTGCTCTAATTATTTGATAACATTCCAGTAATAACTTCTTTATATGGAAGAAACTAAATAGAATAAAATGTGCCAACCTAATGTGAGTTGGGATCATAGCATTGATTTTCATGGTTAGTCATCACAGGTTTCAGAGAGGTCATTGTCTAATGGAAATACTGAAGTTGGGCATTTAGATTTTTTTGGACCCAGTGGATTTTTCACCTTTATGGCCCTCAAAGAGGATAGCCCAGAGAATGAACGACACACAGTGGGTCACCAGGAACAAGGGGGTCACAGTCAATTGCTAGTGAATAATTATATGAACAAATATCACCCCTACATATACAGATGATAGACTGGGCCTGCACTAATATATATTCTTCCAGTTTTCCAGGGTGTACTGGGAATGTGCAGCATCCCTTCTGTGTTGAGCTAAGTAACAGGCAGGTGGTCATTGAATACAAGGGTTTAAAGATATTTAATTACAGTCATATATTTATTGAATATAACCATTTTAATTTATTTAGTAAGGATTTTACATTTGTTCCTTCTTTCCATTATGATATTGCAGATCTACTGGTGGCTTTTAAGTTGTTCATTAGGAAACTAAATTTAAAGGTCATGTTTCATGCCTTGCCCAGTGCTCCCACACATGATAAGTTTGTGTGTGCCAGTACTTTTAACCTTCCCTTGCATTCTACTCTGCTACTGTATGAAAAATATTGTGAAAAGGATTTAAGAAAAGTACTTGGCAGTCACAGCTTTGCATGTTAGTAATTTAAAGAAAGAGGAAGCTATGCTTATGAATGAATTAATTAGCAACCGTGAGTTAAGAATAATGAAACCTGATAAAGGGGGTGGAGTGGTCACTATGGACCAAATTGACTATTTGCTCAGAAAGTATAAACTTTTAAACAATGAATTCCAAGATAGTAGAACTTTAAGAAATTATTAATATTGCTTATTACAAAATTGATTTGTTTTTAAAGGACCTTTCTGACCAGAATGCCATTGACTACAGCCTTTTAAGTTTCTGAAATTTGACCATCCAGTGATTCTGGAATTTTTGGCATCCCTAAGGTTCATAAGAAACTAGATGATCCTCCTTTACGTCTCATTGTTTCAGCTGCTGGCTCTAAGTACCATTCTTTACTTGTCTATATTTATGATATTTAAACATTTTTTAAGGACTATGTTCATATTTTGCATGATTCATGGGAATTTTTAAGGTGTATGAAGCAGGAGTTCTACCATGATGAGTGGTTATTGGTCACTGTTGATGTTGCTGACCTTTTTTCTTGTATACCTTACCTCCTTGGTCTTGAGTGGTTTAAAGAGGCTTTTGCAAGCCTTGCAGATATCCCTTCTAGGAATGTTAACATTCTAACAGAACTAATGGAATTAATTCTTTACAATAATTTCCTCTGCAATGAAGGTGAATATGTTAGACATATCTAGGGTAGCGATGGGAGCAGCTTGCACATATGCAAATATAATTCTTTGGTACTGGGAGCAGAACTTGGGTTTTTAAATCTAACTTTATGGGTCTTATTGGCACCTATTTCTCCTTTTTGGATAATATATTTATTATCTAAAAAGATAGTATAACAGCTGAAGAAACATAGATTTTTTTTAACTACATCAACAGTTTTTTTTTTAATTTACATTTTCTTACTCCAGCAAAAAATGTGCTATTTAGATATTACTGTGGTAAAATGTATGTATAAACAAAAAAATCAGTTCTTTAGTTTACAGGAACCCACTTACTCCAACATTTTTGTGCATTATTCTAGTAACCACCCTTTCACACACGCACAAAAAAAAGTCTTGTGAAAGGTCAGGTGATACATGTTTCAGGAATTGTGTCATAGAAGGGCCCGTTTTTGCTTCAGGTCTGCAAATTAATAAATATGTTCACCAAAAGAGGCTACCCATTTATCATGCTGAATCACATTAAGGATGAGGTTTGTAAAAAAGAGCTGATACATTTTTTACATTGCTAGTTATAGATCCTCAGACTACAGATACTATACATGCTTTACCCTCTGACTATGAACAAACTATGATTGTAAAATATGGCCCCTGCTGTGTAATGCTATTAAGCAGGTACTGATTAGTAATTGGAAGGTTATAAAACAGAACATTAAGTTATATAGCCCTAGTTTTGGCAAAACTAAACGTGCTCTTAAAAATGCATATATGAAAATATCTATGATTTAAAAATGCTCAGTGTTAATGATTCTTTGTTTAAACATAAGTAGGCTTGCCCTAACAATAAAATGTTTTTATTTTTTATATTGGAACAAGTTTTACCAAATGTTAGATGGGGATGTTGCGAACAGAAGCCAGAGTACCAGGAGCTTTTTTGGCAGCTTAGATTAGACGCTGATCTGACTCCTGGTTTAAATGATAAGATTTCACTTAATTGTGCTGTCAAAATGAATACAGCTAAATGGTAGTGAGAGTTTATACCGTGATGTTCTTTGTGTTTCACTGTTGCAGTCATCACATTTGGGTTATCCCTACCAGGGTAGCCCTCGACTGACCCGAATACCAGAGGCTTAGTATTTCTGCTTCAGTTGCTGTCGCTTCAGGACTAATGTCAGGTCATCATTAGTATAAAGTAAGGCAGCCAACGCCATTACATCAGTCTTTCTAGCCGTGGAGCCCAAAGCAGAAGCAGTTCGCACGAGTGCCGTTCAGTTGCTACCTGAGTTTTATCTTCCGAATTGAAGCTGAAGTCTTCTAAAGCTAAGTACCCTGTTAGGGATCCTTTTTTCTTGCACTAACAAATGTCAGAAAAAGTTAACAATTGTCTCACCTGTGGAAAGCAAATACCACACCAAGACTTTCATTCTTACTGCGTCACTTGCTTAGGCACAGACCACGAAGTCCCCCGCTGTCGCTTTTGTGCTTTGTTCAATACCAGAACTATATGACGTTAGGCCCTCGTAGCTAGATATTTTCGCTTACAGTCCTCAAATTCTGATATGGCTTCAGTAAGCCATCCACCAGCAGATCTTCTGAAAAAATGTAAGGAAAATGATGGAAACAGACCACACAGGTCCAAACCTACCAACGATGCTTCCGTTAAGCTAGTAGTCAGTTCTCCGGTCCTCAGTGAGGCACTTTCACAGCCCCTGATGCCCACTTCTGTGGATTTGCAGGCTGCTACTGAGACCCTTTTGGAGTCTTGTATGCCACAAAACTCTTCTTCGACTAAGAATCCTGCGGTTGTCTCTCCCTTGGATGAGTCCGGAGCTGCTGAGCAGGCACCGGCTTCCGAGGAAGTACTTCGCAATACCGATTTTCGACACAAACCGATTACTTCTTTCGCATCTACCGTACCTTTGAAAACTACCGAGTTTCTAAGGCCCAGGGTACGAACCATAACCAGGAAACCAACAACCCAATCTCAGTCACCTGCTTCCTTGCCTCAGTCTCAAATGGTTAAAATGGCGGAAGACGTTATCATGCTGATCAGGGGAAGCCAAACTACCCCTTCCAAAAGAAAAAGAGATCTGTCCACAGTAGTTTTGTCTGAGCAGGAGTCTGATGACTCTGATGCATCTGAATATGAAGACATGCAACCCCTCTCGGCTTATGAGGATTCTGATGCAGAGGACTCCATTCCTTCAGCCTGTCCCCCTGAGGACTTTTCCTTTGGGGAAACCCTTCACATTTTAAGGGGGTATGTCAGGACTACCCTCAGTCTAAAAAGAGACTCAGGGAATTCTTAGATTTTCCACAGCACAGACCCCCCCCCCGGCTATTCCCCCAGTCCTGGATGTTGTGGACGATATTTTCCTGGAATCCAGTTTGACTCCTGACACCCTCCCTCCTGCAACCAGAAAACCTGACAGGTATCACAGTCCCTGACTCACACAAATTTCATTTTAAAAATCCTACTGCTGACCCTGAGGTAATTTCTGAAGGTCCTAAAGGAATTAAAGCAACCTCTGCTAAGAGTCCCACCCCCTCAGATAGGGATTCCCAAGCACTAGACAGATGGGGTAAAAAAAAGTATACACCTCTGCTACTCTTGGTATCAGAGCACTAAATTGCCAGTTCCATATGCTAAAATTTCAGCAACATACCATGGAACCCCTCAAACAAAAAGTGTCTTCCTTTCCTGCTTGTGCAGAATCCAAAGAGCTACAAGAGTTGGTGGATTCTGCAAGTCAAGTTACTAAACACACCTTGCACTGTGTTTTTGATGCCCTAGAAGCTCCTTGCACAGCAGCAGTCACTGGTTCTGTCCTTAGAAGGCATGCATGGCTTAAGGAACAGTTCTTGCCAGACCATGTTAAATCTAAATTGTTGGATGCACCCTTGCACAAAGACAACTTATTTGGACTAAGACAGTGGAGGTCTTAAAAAAAGATGGAAGAAAAAGCTAAATCTATGCAGACAATTAAGGATTTCTTACAGGTTCAGTCACCCAGGTTCAGCAGGCATTGCCCATCCAAGCACTGGTCCTTTCCTGCTCCTACCAGGTCAGTTCAGCCCAGACCCCGTGGAAGCAGACCCCCAGATAGTAGCCACAGGGAATGCAGAGATAAAAACAGTGGAATTCCTCCACTTCAAAAACAGGGAGTTCTAAGCCACCCCCTCATGGTAAGAACTCACAATGACTCTCCTCCCCCACCCCCTCCCTCTGCCCACCTTCACTTACCCCTAGGAGGAAACTCTCCTTTCACTCAAGCACCTGTGCCACCATTACCAATGACCACTGGGTCCTCAACACAGTATCCCAGGGATACAAATTTTCCTTCCACACTCTTCCAACTCCAAAAGGGTTCCCAGATCTACCTCCAAACCAGAGGGCAGAGGTGCAAAGGCAAGTCCTTTCCCTGCCCTCTCTATGAGGGCAATAGAGCATGGGCAATAGAGCATGTTCATGCAGAACAGAAAGGCCGTGGTTTCTACTTCAGACTTTTTCTGGTACCTAGAAAAGAGGGCACCTGGTGCCTCATCCTCGATCTATCCATTCTAAACACCTTCCTGGTGAAACCAAAATTCAGAATGCTCACCCTCCAGCAACTGCTACCTATGCTCTCCAAGGATGCCTGGTTAGCCACCCTAGACCTAAAAGAGGCCTACTTCCATATTCCTATCAGGGAATCATGCAGGAAATATCTATGTTTCGGGGCAGGATCTCTGCACTTCCCTTTGGCTTATCTACTGTTCCCAGAGTTTTCACAAAATGCCTGGCTCCGGCCATTGCCTTTTGCAGACAAAGGAATACCGAAATTTACCCATACTTAGATGACTGCCTAACTCAGACAGACAGTCAGGAAAAGCTGCTCAAGCACCTGGCCTTTGTAAACTCCCTACTGATCTCCCTAGGGTACACAATCAATGAAAAGAAATACAAACAAGTACCTGCCCAAAGAATTATATTTCTGGGAGCAAGCCTGGACACAGCATCCCAGATAGCATTCCTTACACCAGAGAAGCAAGCTTACCTGACAGCCTAGTTCTCTCAACTAGCCACCAAACCCCAGATATCTGCAAGGAAAATCCTGCAAGCTCTGGGGTTCATGTCATCTTGCATTCTACTTATTCCATATGCCAGACTGCATATGAGGAAACATCAATGGCACCTAAAAAGCCTTTGGTGTCAACACTTTCAAGACCTGGAAACTCTCATATCCATGATACCTTGCCTCAGAAAAGATTTTCTTTGGTAGGTAGCAGCATGCTCCCACAACAAGGGGCTACCGTTCTCACCACCCAGACCCTCACCACAGATGCATCAGACTATGCCTGGGGTGGATACCTGGATGGCAGGTGCATACAGGGCCAATGGAGCATACAGCAATTCCATCTGCACATCAACCAAAAAGAGATGTTAGCTGTCCAGCATGCATTGACAGCTTTCAGGCCCCATCTCTCCCCAGGGGCTCTCCTGATCAAAACAGACAACAACACTGTGATGTGGTATATCAACAAACAGGGAGAGGGACTCACTCCTACCCTCTATGCCGACTGATCATGACCCATTGGCACACAGCCTCTGCCTTGCAACTATACCTGTTAGCACTATTCCTGCCAGGTTCTCTAAACTCTCTGGCAGACCACTTAAGCAGAAATCTTCTGGACCCACATGAGTGGCAGCTAGACAAAAGAACCTTCAGTCTAATAACTCAGAAATGGGGCACCCCGAAGGTCGACCTCTTTGCCTGCCACTCCAACCATCAGCTCAGCAAGTTCTGCACCAGGGAGCATCACTGCATGGCTTGGAAAGTGGATGCCCTGTTTTCCCCCTGGGTCAGTCTATCAGTCTATGCCTTTCCTCCCCTCCCTCTCATCCCCAGGGTACTGCTCAAAATAAGGGAGGAAAAACCAAGGACAATTCTTATTGCTCCAGACTGGCCTCACCAGCACTGGTACCCACTGCTGTGCAGTTTGTCACCACTGCCACCATGGCATCTCACTCAGACCCCAACCCTCCTGAGCCAGAAGGAAGGAGAATTCATGAATCCCCAATTGCAGACCCTCAATTTGGCAGCTTGGCTTATTCCCTAACCACTGATCAAGTGGCCAACCTCAGTAAACAGGTTCTAGATGTTATACATGAACCCAGACACCCTAGCACTAGAAAGTCTTATGCTGACAAATGGAAAAGGTTCAGCACCTGGATTCAGGCTAAGGGAGCCGATATGGCACAGCCCCCCTTCCCCCTCATCCTGGATTACTTAGCTGACCTGCTACACAGTGGTCTGTCTTTTTCCTCTATTAAAATTCATGCCTCTGCTGTTTCTGCTCATTTCCCCACTGAGCAGCCCCTTTTCTCGCACCCTCTGATCATACAATTCCTAAGAGGGGCTAGCAACCTGAGGCCACCGAGAAGAACACCTACCCCAGCTTTGGGACCGTAACTTTGTGTTGGAAAAGCTCACCCCCCCCTTTGAACCAGCATCTTTAGCAGAGTTAAAATTTCTATCCTGGAAGACAGTTTTCCTTCTGGCCATCACTTCAGCCAGAAGGGTCTATGAGCTACAAGCACTCATGGCTGTGGAGCCCTTCATCATCTTCCATGCTGATAGGGTTTTCCTCAGGACTAACACATCCTTCATACCCAATGTGGTGTCCAGTGTGGCTCTCAACCATTCCATTAATTTGCCCACCTTTTTCCCTAACCCACAGAACAAGGGGGAAAGGATCCTGCACTCTCTAGATGTGGACAAACATATCTAGACAGGACTAAATCCTTCAGAAAGTCTGATCAATTTCTGGTTAGCTTTGCTGCAGGGGCAGAGGGCAAAGGCATCTCCAAGCAATTTCCAAATGGATAGCAGACTGCATCCATTTCTGTTACAAGCAACACAGAAAGCCTCCCCCTAAGGGGGTCAGGACTCACTCCACCAGAGCAGCCTCCACCCCTGCAGCTTTCCTCAGAGGAGTCCCCACCAGGGACATCCTGGAGGCTGCCACCTGTTCACCCTTTCACCAAACATTACCACCTGCCTATCTTCTCCAAATCCAGGGCAGGGTTTGCCACTGCAGTCTTGCAGAGCATCCTAGCTAACCCCTAGAATCCTTGATTTCCTCCACCCTTTTCCTCTGCTTTGGAAATCAACCCAAATGTGATGACTGCAACGGTGAAACATGAAGAACATAGTACTGTTGTGTGCACTTACCATAAATGTAGATGTTCGAGTGTATTCACTGTTGCAGTCCTGGTTTCGCTCCCTCCATCCCCCTCTTCTTTCTTCTCTCTCCTTACAAGGGACATTTTGGTATTTATCTTTTACTGGTGAGGTTCTTCCACGAGAACCTCGCTCCCACTTGGGGGCTCCTGACAGGGCAAGAAAAACTGATGTAATGGCATTGGCTGCCTTACTTTATACTACTGGCAACCTGATGTCAGTCTTGAAGCGACAGCAGCTGACGCAGCAATACTAAGCCTCTGGTATTTGGGCCAGCCGAGGGCTACCCTGGCAGGGATAACCCAAATGTGATGACTGCAACAGTGAATACACTCGAACATCTACATTTATGGTAAGTATACACAATTGTACTTTTTTTTACTGGTTGTATCTTTACCCTTTTAGTTATATTTAAAAAAAATGTTTCTGTACATGCTTAGACTGGGTTTATGCTGATTTATTGCATTAAGGATTTCATTGTTCAACTACTGTTACTTTAATTTTTCAGTTAAGTGTTCCTGGATATGCTTGATTGCTTAATGCCATGTGTCCTTTTGAGTCTGCTATTTAGGTGTGGTTTTTGTTTCATTTTAATGCTATGATGTAGTCCTCCTTGCAGGGATGAAAGCACTCTATGTTTTTATTTATTAAATTGTTCTATCCAGATTATTGTGTGTATACATGCAAGTTTATGTGCACTAGCACAGCCTGCTTCATTTTGAGACTGCCTTGAGACCTTTTTGGTTCCTTGTAGTTTTTCCTCAAGATTTCTCTAATGTCCTTCAAGGATGCATCTGCAGTCCTTATATATGGGTTGTCCTGCCTCAGGCAGCCCTTCGGTCGGCCGGATTCCAAAGTCTGGGTCCGGCGTCGGCTTATGTCACCCTTTTCCCCGACGTCAGAGCACCTGGGGTATAATAGCGTCAGCCGACGCCATCTTCCTCTGTCTTTCTTGCCGCACGGTGCCCGAAGCAGAAGCAGTTCACAAGTGCCGGTCGGCCAGCTCCTGTGATTTCAGCCACCGAAGTCTTCAAAAAAGCTAAGTACCCTGTTGGGGACTCTTTCTTGCCTCAGCCGATGTCAGATCAAACGATTAA
Source organism: Protopterus annectens (assembly GCF_019279795.1). NCBI lineage: Eukaryota > Metazoa > Chordata > Ceratodontiformes > Protopteridae > Protopterus > Protopterus annectens. The sequence goes on from NC_056751.1 coordinate 586,766,294, forward strand.
AGTTAATAATTGTTTAAATTGTGGGAACCAAATACCTCATAAGGATTTCCACTCTTACTGCTTACCTTGCCTAGACCCAGGCCACGACGTCTTGGCCTGTACAGCCTGTGCTTCCTTTAATAAACGCACTCTTAGGCGTCGGGCAGGGTTTGCAGAGGAATATTTTGGGCAAATTTACTGCTACAAAATGCCGTCGGAGCTTCCGACAGCTCAGTTCCCCAAAAACCATAAGGAGAAGGACCGACACACGTGGTCCACGGTTCCGGCCGACTCCACGCCCAGGCCTACTGCTAGTGTCTCGGTCTCTGCTGAAACCGAATCTCTACCGATTCCGACCGACGTCACCGCACAGCCGGTACCTTCGGTACCGGAGGCTTACACTGGGTCAGTCTTAGAATTACCTTCTGAAACCGGTGCTCCAGAGATATCCGACACTATTTCTGTGGATAAAACTACCCCAGCACGTGGGGCAGCCAGGCCTCCTGTATCCATGTCTATTAAGGCCTTTACTCGTGCTAAAACTGCTAAACAGCCAAAATCTCTCCCTCCCAAGGCTATTCCTCAGGGATCCTCTACAGGTTCACAAATTTTAAGCTTAGCTGAGGATCTTATCTCCTTAATCAGGGGCTCTCAGCCACACCCAGACAGGGGCTCTCAACCTCCTCCAGGCAAAGGCCCAGGGTTGAGCAGACAGATCCCCAGTCCTCTGATCAGGCCTCAGATGACTCTGCCCTTTCAGATTACCAGGAGGAGGCCTTTCCGGCCTACGAGGATTCTGATGCAGAGGAATCTATTCCCTCGGCCTCCCCCCCTGAAGAGTTGTCCTTTGGGGAGACCCTTCACTCCAGGAGAGAGCATTTTAAATGGCAAGGCCAGGAATTCTCTGATTCCAGGAAGAGGTTAAGGACTTTTTTGCATTTGCCTCAGCATAGACCTTTATCTATTCCTCCTGTTTTAAATGTTATAGAGGATGTGTACTCCGAGTCTAGTATTTCCCCAGACTCCCTTCCTCCGGCTCCTGTCAAACCCGACAGGTACTACAGGGTCCCGGACACACATCTATTCCTTTACAAGGGCCACTCAACTGACCCAGAAACTATTTCTCAGGGGCCTAAAGGGGTTGCAACCTCCACTACTAAGAACCCACTTCCTTCTGAAAGGGAATCCAGGGCCTTAGAGAGATGGGGTAAAAAAGTGTACACTTCTTCTACTCTTTCTATGAGAGCATTGAATTGTCAATTCCATATGATACAGTATCAAGGATATCTGTTAGATGAATTGCATAAAAAACTAACCTCACCTGAACCCCTAGATCGCAAGGCGCTTCAGGATCTGGTGCATAACTCCCAGCAGGTTAGCAACCATTTTTTACAGTGTGGTTATGATGCATTGGAAGCTTCATGTAGGTCAGCAATGACAGTTGCAGTCATACGTAGACATGCTTGGCTGAAGGAACAAACTCTGCCAGATCATGTTAAAGCAAAGCTTCTGGATGCACCCCTGGAAAAACAAAAGTTATTTGGTTCCACGGCTAAAGAGGTCTTAAAGAAATTTGAGGAAAAGGCTAAGTCAGTACAGACAGTCAAAGATTTTCTCCAGGTCCAACCACCAAGATTCAGCAGAAATTGGCCTTCTAAGAATTGGTCCTTTCCGGACACAGACAGATTTCAAAGAGGCAAAAATAGGCGTGCCAGAGGTAGAGGGCAAGCTAGAGGCTCCTACAGAGGACGTCAATGGCAGCCTCCTAACCAAAGAGGTAGTGCAGGACCTACACCTGCTGCACAAGGACAAACTCAATGACTTGACTTTGACCCCGCCAACCAGGGCTCAATTGGAAGCACCTTTGGGCAGAAAGCTATCTTTATTCTCAGGAAATTGGCACAGTATTACAAGGGACAAATGGATACTGCAAATAATAGACAAAGGATACAGATTCCATTTTCATACATTACCAAAAAGACAAGGCATGCCAAATCTGCCACCGAATCAAAGGGCAGAGGCTTTCAAGCAAATTTCCAAACTACTGCAAATGAAAGCAATAGAAAAGGTTCCTCTCATAGAACAAGGCCAAGGATTTTATTCCAGACTATTTCTTGTCCCAAGAAAAGAAAAGCAATGGAGGCCTATTCTGGACTTGTCCGCAATAAATACTTACCTCATTGTGCCAAAATTCAAAATGCTGACTTTACAGCAATTCCTTCCCATGCTGGGCAAGGGGTCCTGGCTGGTAACTCTAGACCTCAAGGAGGCATACCTGCATGTCCCTATCAGACAAAGTTGCAGAAGACACCTCAGATTTCTTGCAGGTTCAGAGCATTATCAATTCTCAGCATTGCCCTTTGGCTTATCTACTGCACCCAGAGTATTCACGAAATGCCTGGCATCAGTAATTGCACATTGCAGACTTCAGGGGATTCAAATATACCTTTACCTGGACGACTGCCTTATACAAGCGGACAGCCAACAAACATTGGTAAAACACTTGAATTATGCCATTTACCTACTTCAGGCTTTGGGATACACAGTCAACATTCAGAAATCAAGACTTGTTCCATCCCAAAGAATAATTTTTCTGGGTGCAAAACTAGATACAACCACCCAAATGGCTTTTCTCACAGAAGAAAAACAAGAACAACTACCGGATTATTTCAGAAACCTGACAAAACAAACCCAACTGTCTGCAAGGAAAATCCTGCAGGCCCTGGGTTTCATGGCATCTTGCATTCTTCTGATTCCACAAGCAAGGCTGCATATGAGGAAACTACAATGGTACCTAAGGAGTCTATGGTCTGAACACAGCCACAGCCTAGAAGCTTTGATCCCCCTCATTCCATGCCTTCAAAAGGAATTTCTGTGGTGGGCTCAAGCAAGCCACTCAAACATGGGTCTGCCTTTTAGCAAACCAAATATCAGCCAAACCATTACAACGGACGCCTCAGACCATGGATGGGGAGCGCACATGGAGGGCAGATGCATTCAAGGACAATGGACACAAACAGAATTTCGCCTGCACATAAACCAAAAGGAAATGCTGGCAGTGATGCATTCAGTCGAGGCCTTCAAGCACTTCCTACATCAAGGCCACCTGCTAATAAAGACAGACAATACCACAGTTATGTGGTACATAAACAAGCAAGGCGGTACCAATTCTTACCCTCTTTGCAGGCTGGCAATGAATCTTTGGGAACTTTCCCTAAAACTCAATATAGAGCTGCAATCCCAGGTTGTACCAGGAAAAGACAATGTACTGGCGGACAGCCTAAGCAGAAACATCATGGATCCACACGAATGGATGTTGCACCCAGACACCTTTCTTCAAATAACACAATCATGGGGAAGGCCGGACATAGATCTTTTTGCCTCCCACCACAACCATCAACTGAAGAAATTCTGCACAAGGATATACCTCCCACAAGCATGGAAAGTGGACGCTCTCTCTTTCAGCTGGAAAACTCTAACAGTATATGCATTTCCACCTCTTCCGCTAATGACCAAGGTCTTACTGAAGATCAGGGCAGAACAACCAAAAGTGATTCTGATTGCTCCGGACTGGCCAAGACAACATTGGTACCCACTGTTAAGGAGCTTGTCATGCACGAAACCGTGGCCTCTACCACAATGGCCACTTCTTCTGACACAGCACAATTACAAAACTCTGCACTCCAGCCTAAAAACCTTGCAGCTGACAGCCTGGAAAATACCTTGACTCCTCGCCTGGATAAATTATCCAAAAGGGTAAAGGATATCATCAAGGAAGCTCGGCGGCCTTCCACAAGAAAAGCATATTCAGCAAAATGGAAAAGATTCCGCACTTGGAACTCCACAAAGGGCCAAGATCCGACAGTAATGAGCATTCCACATATCCTGGAATACTTGGCAGAAATGCTCCAGAATGGCCTTTCTTACTCTTCCATAAAAATTCATGCTTCAGCAATTTCAGCAGAGTACAACACTGATCCACCTGTATTTTCTCATCCGCTGCTAAAGCAGTTTCTAAGAGGGATAAAAAACATCAACCCTCCAGGGAAACCACCAGTGCCTACATGGGACCTTATCTTCATGTTGGAAAAATTAACTACCTCCCTTTTAACCAGCAGCATCTGCAGAACTACAGTTCCTGTCCTGGAAGACTGCCTTCCTTCTGGCCATAACCTCAGCAAGAAGAGTATCTGAGTTACAGGCCCTCATGGCAGTACAACCATTTCTTATTTTTCATCAGGACAGAGTCTCATTGAGAACCAATCCTTCATTCATGCCAAAGGTGGTATCCAGGGTCTCACTGAACCAAGCTATTCACCTGCCTACCTTCTTTCCAAATCCACAAAATAAAGGAGAGAAACATCTGCATACCCTGGACATTCACAGACAGTTGTGCTACTACTTGGACAAAACTAAGACTTACAGGAAAACTGACCAGCTCTTTGTAGCATATGCTGCTGGCGTACAAGGAAAAGCAATTTCCAAACAGACAATTTCAAAATGGATAGGGAATTGCATTCAATTCTGTTACTCTTTTCATGGCAAAACTGTGCCAGCCAACATTAGACATCATTCCACCAGAGCCACAGCCACCTCCACAGCCTTCTTAAGAGGGGTGGCTACAAAGGACATCTTAGAAGCTGCTACATGGAGCTCCGTGCATACATTTTCCAAGCATTACAACTTACCTTTATATTCCAGATCCAGAGCAGGCTTTGCTACTGCAGTCCTGCAGGGCATTTTAGCTACACCATCCTTTTCTTAGGTCCTACCACCCCCAGTTTGGCTATGGTATTCTACCCATATGTAAGGACTGCAGATGCATCCTTGAAGGACATAGTACAGTTTTGTACCTACCATAAATGTAGATGTCCAATAGGTATTCATCTGCAGTCAGGATTTCCCTCCCTCCTACCCCTCTGTAGTATTCATATCTACCCATATGTAAGGACTGCAGATGCATCCTTGAAGGACATAGTACAGTATTGTACCTACCATAAATGTAGATGTCCGATAGGTATGCATCTGCAGTCAGGATTTCCCTCCCTCCTACCCCTCTGTGGTATTCTTTGGGTATTTATCCCTCTTTCTAGCTAGCTGGGGTTATTTATTATGGTGTATTTGTTTTATATTACTGTGCATGTTTGGAATTTTTTGCATCTCTCCAAATTTAGCCTTCATTAGAGGGCACCTGGCATCTGGGGCAAGAAAAACTGAGGAAGATGGCGTCGGCTGACGCTTTTATACCCCAGGCGCTCTGACGTCGGGGAAAAGAGCGACATTAGCTGACGCCGGACCCAGACTTTGGAACCCGGCCGACCGAAGGGCTGCCTGAGGCAGGACAACCCATATGTAAGGACTGCAGATGCATACCTATCGGACAGCTACATTTATGGTAGGTACAAAACTGTACTTTTTTCTTGGTTCATACTATCAATAGCAAGCATTCAGAGCTATATAATAACTGATGGTGGTTTAGAATGCAATTCACTGTCTTATGTTTATTATCTAACTTGCATTCTTTGACATCTTAGCATGTAATTCAAAATATTATGATTTTTTACTTTTTGGCAGAAAGAAGTAACCTGGACAGTTCTTAGAATATGACGGGGGAGGCTCACACAGTAATGTTAAAAGGACCCAAAGGCATACCACAGATCCTCATTAGAGAGTAAATATCTGGATCACTCATTGCAGTTCATCAGGGGTCAGATCCTCCACAGTTCCTCCAAGGCAGACATCGCACTAAAAAAATAAAACAAAAAACTAAAAATGCTGCCCACCTCTTTCCCTAAAACCTTCCAGGAAAACAGACAAGGGCTCTAGATCTGGGAGGCCACCTTATCTAGACAGGTCTGCCTGACTAACTCCTCCCCAAACCCCAGTCCCTCCCTTCATCTATCCAAATGACTGAACTCATCCCCCTAAAAATAGGCTATTCATCACTTTGGGAAAATGGGTGCTTTCAGTCATCCAGATGGTGTAGAGAATGGCCTAAAAAGAAGTTCCTCCTTTCGTTGTCACTCCTTCTCCACAAAATCAGATACAGCTGCACCATCCCATCATTAAAGCATTGCTAGAGCAGAGCACAATAGAATAAGTACCCCTACAATATGTGGGAAAATGGTTTTATTCCAGACTGTTCCTTGTCCCAAGAAAAGGAGGGGACTGGAGACCAGTTCTGGATCTCTAAACCCTCAACACCTTCATCCTTGTTCCATCTTTCAAGATGTCCCAGCAAACTATGCTATCATTCATTCTTCCTCAAGCCTTCCTGGTGTCTTTGGGCCGGAGGGATGTCTATCTCCACATCCCTATTCACCCTGCCAACAAGATATTTCTGAGGGCTCATCACACTTTCATTTCTCTGCTTTACCTTTTGGACACTCTACAGCCTCCAGGGTCTTCACAAAGTGCCTTGCTCCAGTAATAGCTTACTGCAGGACTCGGGGACTCCAGATATTTCCTTACTGGATGACAGAGCTCAGAGAATCTAGATATTTCCTTATTTGGATGACCTCTTATTACAGACTTCTTCTCAGCAAGTACCTGACTCCTCCCAAGTTCACCATGGTCTTTTTTCAGGTCATGGATTTCATTATCAACCTGAAAGTCAGCAATGAAACCAGCCAAATACCTAGTTTTCTTGAGGTGCAGACTAGATACCAAGCTCATGCAGGCCTTCCTGCTGACAAAGTGTAGAGCCTAATCAGTTATTTTCTTTCTCTTCTGCCACTGGGATTCATGGCAGCAACCATCCCCTTTGCCAGACTCCACATGAGAAAAATCCAGTGGTGCCTTCATTTTCAACCTCTGGACATGCAGGTTCCCCTCCTGCCTTGCCTAAAGAAGGAAATTATGTGGTGGATAACAAAGATAAAACTAAACCCAAGGTCTTCCCTTCAAATCACAGGCATCACAACAGCAGCTGCACACACAGATGCTTCAGATGGTGTATGGGGAGCATGGGCAGGCAACCTGAAAGTTCAGGGACAGTGGGCTGCGAACTAAGACCAGAGCACATCAATCTGAAAGAGGTGAGAGCAGTTCTATAGGCCTTGCATATTTTCTGCCATTGTTGGAACCAGGTTCATTAAGAGTATTCACAGACAGCACAGTGGTCATGTGGTCCATAAACAAGCAGGGTGAAACTGATCTTACCAACTGTGCCGACTGGTTCTCTTGGCAAAGGAGCAGGCCACAAATGCAAACCTCTCTCTCCAAGTGTTTTACTTTCTTTAGATGTAGTACACAAATGGAGGTTGCATAGACAGAGCTTTTTTGCCACCATCAACATCAAACAACTTCCACTTTTTTATACCAGGACCTACTGTCCTCAAGCTTGGAAAATGGATGTAGTGTCCTTCCTTTGGAAGGGCAGTTTCTCATATGCCTTTCCTCCACTTTTTCTGCTGCCCAAGATCTAACTAAAGTTCCAAAAGACTGCCCAAAGGTTTTAGTGGTGAATCTTATTCATTCTGTTGGCCAATGTAGCACTGGTTTTCCCTTCTCTTCTGCCAAGTCAAGGGCCATCACCAGAAGCTTCCTTTCACAGTTGTGTTTCTCACACAACAGAAGGGCTCATTACTTCATCCCAATGTGTCATTCCTCAACCTGACAGTATGGGTGATAGGATTCTGATCCTTTTTAGGCACCGATTTTCTAAGGATGTACTTAACGTTCTCCAGGAGGCAGAGAAATCTTACATTATCGTGTCTACCTAAATAGCAGGACCCAGGATAATATCCCAGTGGTTCTCTCTTATTTCTGTGAGTTGTTACAGTTAGGCCTTTTATACTCCTCTACTAAAGCTCATCTTTCAGCCATATATGCATGCCTACCTCTTGACCAGCTGTTTCTGACCAGGCTAGAAGTGCAACAGTTCTTAAAGGGTGTACTCCACCTGATAGTTCCAAGGAAGTCTATGCCCCCTTCTTGGGACTTCATCGTTGTGCCGGATAAACTCACTCTTCCCCCCTTTTAAACCAGCAGCCTCTGTGCCTCTCAAACTCTGTAATTGGGAAACTCTTCTTCTGGTAGCTCTCACCTTTGCCAGATGAGTCTCCAAACTGCGTGTCGTTATGGCAGCTCCCTATTTTTCATACGAACAGTGTGTCCTTAAGGGCCAATCCCTCATCCCTCCTTCATGCAAAAATGTAGTAAATGAACTACCTTTCAATCAAGCCATAAATCTTCCCACTTTTTCCATAATTCACAAAATAAGGGAAAACTAATTCTACATTCCTTAGATGTGCACAGACAGTTCAGATACTGCCTGGATAAGACCAAGGATACTTGCAAATCTGACCAAATGTTTGTCTCTTTCCAAGACCCAAAGTTTGGTAAGCCAGTTTCAAAGCTGACTCTTCCTAACTGGAAACCCAAATCCATTTCCTTTTGTTACACCTCACATGTCAAATCCTTACCCTCCCCAGCAAAGGCTCATTCTATTAGAACAGTGGCCTGTTCTGGTGTCTTTTAGAAGAGGATTGACTCTAGAACAATTTTAAAAGCAGCTACTTGGTCTTCTGAACATACTTGAACCAAACATTACAGATTGGATGCCTTTTCTAGTTCTAAAGCCACCTTCACCATGTCGGTCCTTTCTGGATTACTGGACAATTCTCCTGTCTATCATCCAACCATCTTAACTCTTAAGCTTTGGGAATTGCCCAGCTGTTTGGAATACCACAACAGTGATCTAATGAAGGACATAGTACAGTTGTGTAAGACATTATCACTGTTACAGTATTCCTACCCTCCCTGCCGTCTCCATTTTTGATACTTCTCCCATTTTTCCCATCATGGACCAAGGAGTATCGCTGTTTTTGTCTCTTCCCCTCTTTGCTGCACAGTATATGTTGCTTTTCAGGCTTCATCAGAATTATTGGCTTGGGAACAATCTGAGGATTTATGCTCATATGTCACTTATGTACTCTTAAACCCATGGGATTAGATCATACATCGGATGTATGGCTCTGATGAAGGTTTTGGCATTGGTGTCATGGCCAGATGTCCAGATTATTTAGCAAAATAATCTAACTCTTCAGAATACTGCAAAAGTGATCAGTAGGACATCTACTGTTATAATTCTTACACAACCGCACTTTCTTGAAGTCCTGAAGGATACTTTTCTTTCTGCCTCTTTAGCTCCTCAGTCAAAGGACCCAGCAAGCCTGACCATCATTACAAAGTCCCTCATACTCACAAATATTTGTAGAAAAATCCATATGTAAACCACACTGGTACCTCCATTGATGCTGAGAAGCCCTCTAAGCTGATCCCTTCTTCTAGTGCACTACCCAGTGATAAGAACAGTTGAGCCATGTGGATAAATATGCAAAAAAGTTCACATCAGCTAAGCTACTTTAGCCTTTCATGCTGTAAACTACAGGCACATATGTTTAGATATCTTCTACCTGTTTTTGAAAATGTGCAAACGTATGCTAGATATCCCTGACAGTCACTGTAAATTAGCAATGCAATCTTGGATTCCGTTGGTTTCTTAAGTAGTATACCATTCTGTTAAGTATGTCCATGAAGCTGAGAAAGTATTCCTGGCATAGACTACAATCCATTCCACAGAACATAAAAGCAAAGCTTCTTCAGAGATATTCAAAACTTGAAAGAGAGGAGCAAATATCATGCAGTGGTTGAAGCAACTTTTTCTTTCCCCTCTTCCAAAAGTTCAAAGAAATTATCCCTCCACGTCTGGCCCTTTCTATCATGAAATATCTGGGCAGCAAAAGGAAAAATAATCTTAAACGAAATGGCAAGATAACACCATAGATGATGTGAAAACAGGTTTTGCGGGAACAAAGGCTGTCTTCCAGGGAAAACCTTCCAGTTTCTGACTAGAGTCCCTCACTCTTACCTCCATCTTTGCTTCCAAACTTTCTGTCAGTTTTCTCTTTGGGAAAAAGATTGCAACAGATATCTGGGTCATTCAGGAAGGTAGTCTCTACAGTGGAAGTTTATTCTTTTTCAATTTGCAGTTCCTCAGTTTCCACAAAACCAGCAATCCTTAATATTTTCAATTGTGTCTGATCTTTTGCTCTAAGGAATAGTCAAATTAAACCAAATAGAGGAAAATGTTTCTACTCCAGATTTTTCCTGGTTCCTAAGGAAGTAGGACACTTGGAAACCCATTCTGGATCTATTGATTCTAAGCACTTAAACATTCTGAAATACAAAATAGTGACTTTACAAAGCCCTTTTCCCAAAAAACATTTTTGTTACCTCAGACCTCAGTGATGCTTATTTTTATATTTCTATCCATCTTCACAAGAAATGTATAAGATTTTCTGCCTTTGGCTCACACTGTCAGTATATATATATTTTCCTTTTGGGCTTTCCAGTGCTCCAAGAGTATTTACAAAATGTACAGCTCCTATTGTAATAATCTGTAGGCTCCATGGTATCAATATTTATCCTTACCTGGACAGTTTTCTAATACAAGCCCCATCTCATCACAAAATTCTTCAGGACTTACAATTCATTATCAGTCTGTTTCAGAATGTGGGATCAACAATGCCATCCTTTGTCTTTCTCCATTTTCTCTTGTCATTCATGAAGAAAGAATTGTACTAGTGGATCACTCAAACAAACTTGAACATGGGAGGTCCTATTGTGTCCCAAGTGTTATAGTAGGTTCTTACACAACTGTACTTTTATTCATTAATTTAACACAGTTAACATAGTTCAAACCACTTTGTATTGCTTCTCATACTCCATGTACTTAACCATATTATAATGAAATTAATACTTTGCAGTTCTGCTTTTCTTTTTTAAAAAGTTAATTTTATTTTCTGTGACTCAAAGGACACTATATCCTTGTATTTTCCTCCTGATCCTCCCCCTCTCTCACTGCAAGAATGTGTGTCTAATCCAAGCTTCTTCTCCTTTGTTGTCAGTTCCTGGGCTTCTCACTGACCTTTGTACACTTTTTCACCCTCCGAAAAACTGAATCCCATTTCTTGCTGTTTTTGTTTTTTTTGGGGGGGGGGGTTATTACTAATGGAAGCTTTTTTTGGGGGGGGTATTACTAACTGAAGGTTTTTTTTTTTATTTCCCGCACCACTTGCTTTGCTTACATGTATGTCTTCAACTCACCAGGAAAATAAGACTCTCAAAGTTGCTAGGTATAACAACTTGTATCTTAGTCCAGCTTCACAACATCCTGTGTTTGCTGGGATGAGCTTAGCTGTTTTTGCCTTGTGTATAACGAATACTCATTTCCCATGAAAATGCTGGTGCTACCAACTGTCAACATGTTCTCCTTTGCTACATTTTACTCAGACGTATATCCTTCTGGTGTTGTGTTTGCATCTTCACCATAATAGGTCTTGGCTGTTTCCTAATGACAAGATTTAGGCCATATACTGGATGTGCTCTCTCAATTAATAGATCTTGCTGTGCAACACCAGTCTAGTTAAGTATTTGCATCCCCATAAAATTGCTACACTGTGCCCCCCCCCAATTTCTCTGAGATGGCAGAGTACCTCAGAATGTTCATTATATTCATCACTGCTGCAGTAGCCTCAGCTATAGGGATTATATCCTGCCAATGATATGGCAGGCCAGCTTCCAAACCTTCAGGGCACCTTCCTCATGCCCAAACTATCAAACAGCTCAACCTGAACTGACTAAAAGACAAGTTTGGGTGTGAAGCCCATCAGAGCTTTATTGCCACCGAAGTGTTTGCCCCTCTGAGACATTTGAGGATTGATGGTTGACATGCACTTTCCTTTGCTGGACAGATAAGTTCCTTTTGTGGGAAAAAAAATTCCATTTTCTTAAATTTATTGATGATTTGTTACTTTCCTCTTGAGGAAACTTATTTTAAAGCTAAGTGTATTGTGTTTTAAAGGAGTTTCTCCAGACTGTAATGTACTTTTGAACAGAGCTCTTGTTTTTTCTGTCAGTTTAAAAGTAGTATTAAAGAACTGAAAATATATTTTCTATGGAGAAATGGTTTATTTTTCCTTGATAGGGCTGGCAGAGTGCTTTTTTACTGTGTTTTTTTCTGTTAAAAAGTAACTTTTGTGGACTAGTAGTTTTACTGGCATTTGCTGCTCGTCTTCCCCAGGAACCTGTCCTATGGTTGAGCCTTTTTCCAGCCACAAAAAGAAAAGCTAAGCATGGCAGGCTAGCGATTTGCCTCAGCTACAGGTGGGTGACACTGCTGTGGCCATTTGCTGTGCCTCAGACGACTCATCTTTTACCCCAGATCCCTGTGATGTAGCACTTACAGCCACTATGGACTGGAGGTTAGCCACATCCTCTGTGGCTATTGGAGTCTTCTCAGTGGGCATGGGAGAGCCACTGTTGTTGGTCCTGGTAGAGGGAATAGGGAAGGTTTCCCCTATTGTGCTAGAATGCTGTGCCTATCCCTGGGGATGACAGAAACATAGCAGGCCCCATGTTTCCTCTCAAAAAAAAAAACACAAAACCAAGCATATATCTACTCCTCATATTTCTTTAGACAGGAGTAGTTTTACCGGGTCTGGTTCAGGGTTTAATTCAGGCTATTAATCCTTGTTGTAAAGTTGCTTCTGCTGAAAAAAAGAGAGAGTCCTCATTTCCTGAACAGGTTCAAGATTCTGAATCTAAACAAGAAGATGCAGTGACAGACTTGAGTTTTTTCCTCAGATTTCTGACTCTGGCTCAGAGGAGAGCTCCATTTCTGATCCTCTTTGTAGGGGGTTCTTTTTCTCTGACTCTTGCTAGACTGCCCCAGTGTTTTCAGTGGGAGAACACTGACATTTCTCAGTCCTTCAGAAAACTCTACTAGTTGTTATAGAAGGATGTTTCAGAACCTACACCCATTCCTCCTGTTCTGTCAGCTTTAGAGAATGTGTGTGTTACTGCCTACAATTTTCCTGTTAGTCAGCCAACTGCCTATAAAAGGCAGATAGAATGTGTAAAATTCCTCAGTCATTTACATTTTTATACACTATTCCTAAAACTGATCTAGCAGCTATAGCCATAGTTGAGCCACTGCTGCTAAGCACTTTAATTTCAAACCTATTGTTTCTGATAAGGATGTGAATATTATTGATAGATATGGGAAAAGGTGTACACTTCTGCAACTTTGGTTTTCAGAATTTTGAATTGTCAGGTTCATGTTAAAGTTTGTTCTGACATATTGTGAAAGCATTATGATCAATGTTTTATCTGCAGTTTCTTCTTGTGAAGAAAAATCTGCTTTAAATAACTTAGTTTCTTCTTTTGCACAAACACACTCATTGTTTACACTGTGCTTGCTCTGGCTCTGTTGATACTTCTTCATGGGGTATGATATTAGTACTGTTTTAAGGAGGCTGCATTCTCAGAACCTTCCAGATAATGTTAAAAATTAGACTATAGTTTCTCCCTTGGTTAGAGATTTATTGTTTGGCCCCTCTGCTGCAGATGTGATCAAAATATGTGATAAAAGGGGCAAGCTGATCCGGGGAATCTCTTAAGATTTTTAGTTCTCCCTTTCTAAATTGTCTAATGGATTTTCTTTCTCCTCTTACATTTTTGGCAGAAAACATAATAGAGTCTCAACAGAATTTAAATAAAACATACATTTAAGAAGGAATGGCAAGGGAGTTCCCAAAAAGAAGTCTCTAACCTCCTAAAATCAAGGACAATCCAACCTGTCTGAATGAATATTCAGGAGAACTTGTGAGCCATTCACAGCTTGGCCTCCTTTTCTTCTAGGAAGTCTTAATCTCCATTTTTCTCTTTGGAGATAGATTGATTCAGACAAATGTGTTCTGAATATCATTCATCAAGGTTACAGATGACAGAGGGAGGAAATCTCCCCCCCCCCGGTCATTTCTCTTCCCCCAGATCAGACTCTTTTCTTCATAGTGTCAATGAAAGAAAATACTTGTAGACCAGTTTTAGATTTTTCTTTCCTAAACCTGTTTGTAATAGTGCCCTAATTCAAAATGATATCACTTCACAACCTGTTACCTCCTCTTCCTCTTTCTCACATCCCTATTGATCCAAACTTCAGCTGTTTCATAAGGTTTTGTATGTCTGGATCACATTATCAGTTCTCTACCTTACCCTTCAGACCATCCACTGCACCAAGAGTGTTCACAAAGTGTTTAGCTCCAGTTATACCTATAGCTTGTTACAGACTACAGGGTATCCATATTTTTCCATATTTAGACAATTTACTTATTTTTGCAGAGTCTTTTTCAAAGTGTCAGGAATCTCTTTCTTGAGTGAGAGATCTCTTACACAAGCTGGAATTCTAACAGTACAGTCAACAGTCTTTCTTGACTCCCTCACACAGGATTGTGTTCCTGAGATGTTAGCTAGACACCTCAGTTCAAATAGTTTTTCTTCCACAGGAAAAAAATAAATCTTCAATTAGATTCCTATCATTTCCACTTGGACATCTGTCACTACAAGAGAAAACCTCAGGATTTTGGGTATCATGGCATCTCTGATTCTCATGATACCCCTGCTACCAATCGAAAAGAAACTGTTGAGCAAACAAAACGCCACAGCAACCTTAGTACCAATAGTCCAATAAAACCTGAACGCCAGTTTATTTTATTAACAGCAAGCGTTTTCGCCACAAATCGCTTGTAGCTTCCTCAGAGAACAATGTAACAAATACAGGGCAGGAATTACCCCGCCTAAATACAAGAAGTATGACAGGAAATGACATATCCAAAAACGTCATACTTATTTAAAAAAACAGCTAAAACAAAAGTAAAAACCATGCTCGAATCACCCTAATAACACAGCGCATACAACCATCATAAAACTGGTTTTGTAAATACTAGATTATATCTTATCAAAACCATACAAATCTATATTCCTTCTAGAAATTTTAGAAATTTTACAAAGAAAACAAATCCTAAATAGGACTATAATAAACAACAAGGAGAACTCCTGAAGGCATCAAGGGGCAAAAAACCAAACAATAAATCATAAAAAACGAATAAATATATGAAAATATACAAAATCTAACCAAGCTAAACGCCCCAAAAATTTTTTATATATAAATATCTAAAAAAAGAGGGGGATTTTGTGTACAATTACATATAAATGTACCTAACACAAAACCCCCCCAAAATACATATTCACAGAAATATACATATTTATATTATCTCATATAACTCCTCAATTTTAATACAGCTGAAATGTTACAATTTTCGTTAAGCCCTGGGAACCTGAAGGCATCTAACTTGAGTTGCCATTCAAGTTCCCGGTTCTCAAGGATGAGAGAATAAGGACCACCTCTAATGGTAGTAGGGACAGAATCAATTACCATGAATTCAAAACTGTGTCCTGGAAAAGAAAAGGCATGTTTTGCCAAAGCATTTTGGCACTTGTTGTTCTTAATTGCATAAATATGTTCATAAATTCGTTCACGGACCTTACGGTCCGTCTTACCGATGTAAAAAGCAGGACAACAGTTGCATAAAGCCAAATAAACAACGGATTTAGATTCACAATTAAATTTGTGAAAAATCTGATGTTTTTTATTTCTAATAACAAAACTACTTCCTGTTCGAATAACCTTACACCAGTTGCAAAAGCCGCATGGAAACGTACCTCTCCCGTCTACTAAAAGTGTTATGTCCCATACTTCTCTGTAATAATTCCTTTAGGTTACTGCCCCTCTTATAAGTAACTTTAGGGCAGGTGCCTAGTTTTTCAACTAAGAAAGAATTATTTAAAATGAAGTGCCAGTTCATACATACAATGGACCAGATGGTCTGAGAATCAGTACAAAAAGTAGTAACAAAACTCAGTGTGTAAGGACATCTCCTTTGGGAAATAGATCCATCCAAATCTAATTCTGATATGCAATCACCCATAAGGGGAACTAAAGGGGCAATTTGAATATTATGCCTTTGGTTTAGCAATGGTTTATAAAAACCTTCAGTTCTCTTAACTGACACTTCTTGTATAAGTTCCTCCAGTAAGGGTAATGGATAACCTCGGTTAATGAATAATTCCTTAAGGAAATTACATTCAGAAGTAAAGTCGACCATAGTACTGCACATTCTTCCTGCTCGCACAAGCTGTCCCTTAACAATTGACTGCTTCTGCTTAAAAGGGTGCGAGCTCGAGAAATGAAGGTACGAATTGCAGTACGTCGGCTTCCTGAATATAGTAGACAAATACTCCCCCTTAATGGAGTCCTTAACCAGCTTAACGTCAAGATAATCAATATCTAAACAGGAGAATTTAAAAGTAAATTTTAAAAACTCAGTGGTACTATTTAAAGAATTAACAAATCCTTCTGCCTCATTGATGTCACCCTTGAATAAAATAAAAAAAAAAAAAAAAAAAAAAAATAAAAATATCATCGAGGAATCTAGTATAAAAACGGACATGTTGCATTAAGTACGGTTTATTCCTCAAGAAATTCTTCTCCCAATAACCTACAAAAAAATTAGCCACGCTCGCCCCACAGGGTGAGCCCATGGCTATACCTTGCTTCTGCAGGAAATATTCCTTATCGAAAATAAAATAATTAGTCATAAGGACTATATCAAGCAGCTCTGTGACAAGCTCAATTTCCTTGTTAGAAGCCTCAAAGTCTTTCAAAAGCATACCAATCCATTCCACAGCTTCTTGGTGTGGAATGGAAGTGTACAAATCCACTACATCAATAGTAAGGAAATTGTACACAGTATCAAAAGGAATGTCATTAATATTGCTGAGGAAAGACCAAGAATCCTTACACAACCCCGGAATAAACTGGAGGTATTTTACTAAAATACTATCTATAAGGCGAGAACAAGGATATGTCATGGAGGACCTACCATCCACAAGTGCTCTCATAGGTGGATCAAATAAATCCTTGTGGATCTTAGGGATGCCAAACATTACCGGTATTTTAGGAAAAGCAATGTCAATAAATTGATAGGTATCAATATCTATCTTGGCAGCTAAAAATAAATCCCTAAGGTACCCTCTAATTCTCTGGTAGGTCCCATTAACCTCATTAATAGACGCCGCAGAATAAGCTGGAGAATTCAAGACATGAGACATCTTTTCTACATATTGGTTATCATTAAAAATAACCAAACCTCCACCCTTGTCAGGTTTAATAATCCTAATGGGTAACCGACAAAGGTCATCCAATGCTTCCAGCTGTTTTTTTGTAGTATTAAACCTATTTAAATCACTCCTACCAAGGTTAGAAAAGGTGGAGAGCTGGTGTCGAAAATCAATCTCACATATATTCTCAAACATTTGCAACACAGAGTGCAAGGGTGGATTAAACACACTGGGAAGTTTTGGTGTAAAACCCACCTGGGAAGATTCATTACTGAATAGAACCTGTAAATTGAGCTTTCGAATGAAACATTTAAGATCAATAATGACCTTAGCTAAGTTGCATTGTTTATTGGGCACAAAAGAATTACCATAGGCCAAAATTTCTACTAGGTCAATATCCAGGGCGACATCTGAAAAATTATAAATCTTAAAGTCACCCTTACTATTAGTAATGATCCTAGGCAAGTTGACCCCAGTAAGAACACCAAAAAGATGGCCAACATCTAGTTGTACCTGTTCTTGTTCCTGTTCCCCCAATTCCGCCTGTTGCGGGCTCCTAAAAAATTATTATTCTTATTGGGATAGTTGGAAGAATGGCCAAGTTGGTTTTGATCATTAACAACCCTATTCTCTTTGTTGGCCTTAATTCTGTTACTACGTCTGGGTTCTTGAGTGGGGTTCTCATCTACATCAACTTCACGGTCATCTGTATTACAAGCAAGTCTATCATCCGATATGGAGTTAGAAACAATAGCAGGATTGCCAATAGGGCCACCCATATTAGTTTGAAATTCAAGCTTAGGGTATGCAGTGTTATCGTGATATGCAACCCTATCTCTGACAAGTTTCTTAGACTTATTCGCCTTTAATTTTATCAAAAAAGCATCTATGCTAGTTAAGATGCGGTGATAATCATATTTGTACCTAAAAAAGTCAATGTCTAGCTTAATTTCATTGTCCAAGATATTAATCTCATTCGTAAGAACACCAATATGTTGGGTATAATGTTTAACAATTAATTGCAAAAGTTGCGCACCTTGCTGCTGAAAAAGAGCTTTAAATCCCCAAAGAAAACTGCATCAACGAGCAAGCCAGAGGGTGAGAAATTATTTCGTAATCCCTTTGGTATTATGTTCTCAGCCAAGCATTGCTCGAAATAAGAAGACTCTAGTTGCATTTTCTTTAGCTTTAAAAGCTTAGTGTTGAAAAGTTTAAGTTTATCTGCAATGCTTTCAACGCACCTTGTTTCCTGCCTTTGAATATTAGAAGAAGTGCTCGGTGAAATTGTAGGAGCAAAGGAAAAAGAGTCAACGTTTTTTATCCAATCGGTTAAAGATGGTAACAAACTGGAATCAGAGTTTGTATTTAAGATGTGAGCGCCTACATGAATAGAGGAATGGCCACCACTGCCATTACTCCTGTTAATCATGTTACCAGAATCCAAACGTGGTATTGAAGATCCAGGAGCGCCTTCAAGGAGAGAATTCGTGCCTCGCACATCACTGTTAAGGACCTGACCAGAATTAACGGTCAAAGAAGCACCGGGCACCGCATTAGATGCCAGGCGTTGTCCTGGTGTTATACAAATATCAGAGCTATCCGTAGATGTTCCGCTGCAACCAAGAGGACGAGGTGGATATAAAATCCTATTAGCAGCGCTGTGATCAAGAGCATCAAAGCGGGCATGTAATGAATCGAGCCTTTGAGATAAAGAAGCCAAAACAGTTGGTAAATCAAGATTATTATTAACAGCGTTATTGTTACCAACATTCGGAACGCCTGTTCCGAACAGATTAGGACTAGTTGGGCTAACAGGACTGCCAGTGGCCATGGAATAGACAAACTGCTACCAATCGAAAAGAAACTGTTGAGCAAACAAAACGCCACAGCAACCTTAGTACCAATAGTCCAATAAAACCTGAACGCCAGTTTATTTTATTAACAGCAAGCGTTTTCGCCACAAATCGCTTGTAGCTTCCTCAGAGAACAATGTAACAAATACAGGGCAGGAATTACCCCGCCTAAATACAAAAAGTATGACAGGAAATGACATATCCAAAAACGTCATACTTATTTAAAAAAACAGCTAAAACAAAAGTAAAAACCATGCTTGAATCACCCTAATAACACAGCGCATACAACCATCATAAAACTGGTTTTGTAAATACTAGATTATATCTTATCAAAACCATACAAATCTATATTCCTTCTAGAAATTTTAGAAATTTTACAAAGAAAACAAATCCTAAATAGGACTATAATAAACAACAAGGAGAACACGAGTAAGAACTCCTGAAGGCATCAAGGGGCAAAAAACCAAACAATAAATCATAAAAAACGAATAAATATATGAAAATATACAAAATCTAACCAAGCTAAACGCCCCCCAAATTTTTTTTTTCTCATGATACCCCTGCCAAGACCCCACATGAGGTAGATACAGTGGTACCTGAAATCTCTTTGGTCCTAGCATGAAAACCCTTTATCTTTTCAAATCTTACTGCTGGAGGTTGTTAGAAGATACATTTTTTGGTGTACACAACAGATATCCTTAAATCCAGGACTGTCCTTCACCACAGACACTTCAGACTTTGCATGGGGGGCAGTTTCAGGAGGGATAAAAGTGCATGGGTGTGGGATACCAAGGGGAGATGCAAGAACATAAATATCTAGGAGATACTTGCCCTGATCAAGACTGTCAACTCTCTGAACCATTTTTGGCCCCTGTGACCTATTCAAAGTGGTTTCAAACAATGCCACAGTCATGTAGTCCATCAACAAGCAAGGGGGAACTAGGTCTTACCATGTTAGTTTGGGATGTAGCTTCACAGTACAGTCTCACTCTACAGCAATCCTGCATTCCATCAGAGCAAAACTGTGTGGCAGACAAGTACAGCAGGACCAGGGCAGACGCTCACAAATGGAAACTAGGTTGGGGGGGGGGGTCTTCCAAAATTTGATCCATCTGTGGTGAGTTCCTCAAGTAAACCTTTTTGCCTTCTCTTTGAATCAATTGGCAATATTCTGTTGCAGGACTCTATGCAAGAAGGCCTGGAAAGCAGACACCTTTTCTTTGGACAGGAATGTTCATGTATGCTTTTCCACCCCTTTCCATTAACGTCCAGGGTACTTCTGAGGATTCATAGGGAACCTCCCAAAATCATTGTGGTGAGGGGACTTCCAAGTTGGCTGCACACTGATCAACAACTTAACTTCAGCTCTCCTAGTGTGAAGACAGAAACTGTGAAACTGCAGCCAAAGATAGTGTCAACCTGAGTGAAATTCAAGTACTGGCTAGTAAGTACACTGCCTGAATGTCTGAAAGAAAATCAGTTTGAGAAGGTGAAATGAAAAAACTGACTGGGAAGAATCCTACATCTGTTCAGCTAGAATTAGTTCAAGCTCCAGCTTTGGTGTAAGACATGGTTTCCAGTAATCTAGAGTTAAAAATAAGTCAAATGGACTCAGAGCTGATTAAAAAAAATGAAACACTGAAGAAGTATATGAACTCAAAATAAAAGCCTAAAAAAATGGAAGAAGCTTTAAACAGGTATTCAGATGAGCTAATAAAACTGCAAAAAATCAGAGGTCGAAATGAAGAAAAGGTTGGCTCTGCATGAGGCTGCTCAAGAAGAGATGCTTCAAAAAATGGAAGAATTATAGGGCAGAGCACTTTGGGTAATTTCTGACTATGTCCTTCTATTCTCATGTTGCAGTATTCATAACAGTAGGGAGGTAGCTGCCTGCAACATTGGACATTGGCCAGTATACCAAAGTCTTAGGATAAGGGGTACATGCAATGTTGCATGTCAGAGCCATAAACAGATGTCTGCTACAAAAGTGACATCTGCACATACCCAAGCTAAACCTTTTCTGCCTCAGTTATCTACAGACCTCTGATCGCAAACTCCGGGAATCTGTTTGCTCATCTGACTTTGGCTATCTGCTACAGATAAGTGCCCTTTGGGGGTTTTAAAGCTTCTCTTCAAACTTAAACCTTGCACCAACGCCCCCGACAACATTCCTTCCTTCTCCTTAAAAATTGCCTCCGACGGTATTGCTCTCTCTATCAGCATCCTGATAAATAGATCACTACTTGAGTCCTATGTACCCATACTATGGCGTTCTGCATTTATTCTACCACTCCACAAGGGTGGTAAAAACTGTAATGTTTCCAATTTCAGCCCTATAGCCATCCTCTCACCAGTCTCTAAATTCTTGAAAAATGTATACACCTGCAACTCATGCCATTCCTTACTGAACACCAGCTACTCTCTCCTACCCAACACGGCTTTCGCCCTGGACAAAGTACCAACACAGCCCTTCTATCCTTCTTACATTCTGTCAGTCTAGCAAGACACTCTGGTAACATAGTTTCAGCTGTTCTACTAGACTTATCTAAAACTTTCGATACCATCTCCCACACCCATCTATTAAATCATATATCGAATCTCTACATCTTTCAAAAAACTCTTTCCTGGTTTTCCAGCTATCCTTCTGACAGTTCCCAAGCTGTCAAATGGGGCCAGGCCTCCTCCATTTTCCTCCCCACCCCTACAGGAGTACCCCAAGGTTCCATACTAGGTCCTTTGCTATTTAACATCTTTATTAACAATTTCTACAAAGCCATACCCAATGCCAAAATTGTCCAATACGCAGACTATTCCACTTTGACTGCTATGCCTCTAACCTATCTAATCTTCAGTGTCTAACTCAAACTGCCTTCTCAACTACTGAAAACTAGATGCACCAAAGCCACCTCTCACTAAATGCTAACAAAACTAAGATTCTTCTATTCACTCCCTCAAAATCCAGTCCTATTGATAAAAACTCACTTTAAATTACCAGCCTTAACAATTCCATTATCAAAGTCGTTTCCTCTGCCAAACTCCTGGGGGTCACCATCGACGAACATTTAAAATTCAATACTCGCATCCAACTTAACATCAAGAAAACCCATATAAAACTTGGCCTACTCTACAGAAACAACCACTTCCTCACTCCCTCCACCAGAAAAACTTTGGCCAATCCCTATCTCCTCCCCTCTCTTTTGTATGGCGCCCCTCTGCTTACCAATCTATCTTCCACCCTCACCTCCAAACAGGAAGTATGCTACAACAAAATCTCCAGATTCACTACCAAGGCAAAATCCTCCTCCCATCACTGCGCTTCCCTACACTCTTTAAATTGGCTTGAACTCCCTAATCAACTTGACTTCCTCCAAATTGTCACAGCCCACAAATTATTATTCCAACCTACTAGCTGCCCTGCATTATCTAATATCCTACAACCATATACCCCCCTTAGACCCCATTAGATCTACTCACCAAAATCTTATAATCGTCCAAAAACCCAAGTGCCCAGCTGGTCAGCTTCTACTCTCTTTTTCCCTAGCCAAAAAATGGAATGCCCTGCCCTCTACTCTGAGGACCTGTGACAATACACACACCTTCAAAACACAACTTCATTCTTACCGGTTTCTTCACAGGAAATGTAACTGCACTCTTCAACTCATACCTCCTAAGCTCTGCTCCTCCTTCTCTCCTGGCTAACCTTCATACCCTCCTAATTTCTCTCATATACTTAGATTATAAATGTAACTAAGCAGTAACATCCAGCCATTATGCTGTATGCCTGCCTTTCTCTTGAAAAATGTTTAATAGTTTTGCTGTCTTTACTGAACGATACCTGTTTTGACTATAATACTGCCTGTTGATTGTTATACCTGTTGATTGTTATACTACCTGCTGATTGTTATACTACCTGCTGATTGTTTACTACCTGTTGATTGTTATACTACCTGTTGATTGCAATGCAAATATTTTTCTTGTAATTCTCTATGTAATGTAACTTTGTATTGTGGAGCTTTTCTCCCCGGGCCTCCACTGAAAATGAGCTTTCAAGCCCAGTGGACCTCCCTGGTCACCAAACTGGAATAAATAAATAAATAAATAAATATCCCTTCTTGCTTTCCAGACATACATTTTGGCTAGGAAAGGAAAGTGTGTTTGTGGAAGACAAATTCCACATAATGACATGCATGATAAGTGTTTGTTTTGTTTAGGGGAAGGCCACAACTATGTCTTGTGACATCTGCCAGTCTTTTGTACCTAAAACTTTGTGTAGCCACCTGGCTGGTTTAAAGTTATACTTAAAAAACCAAAGGCTCTGAAATTTGGTGTTAGGTATGGAGGGTGGGGGTAGGTATGTCTGAGGAGCCGCCTCGGAAGAAGGCCAAAAAAGTTAGGCCCGACACCCATGCTGCACCGCAGGAGTACAGTGAGACTCTCAAGGCATGTGTTAGCCCAGGGTCTCATCAGACATCAGTTTCATAGCTGGAACCAGGAACCATGGTGGAAGCCAGTTCAGTGGAAGCAGAGTACATCCACTGAGGTTGATCAAATATCAGGTCCTGATGGCGAGGAGGAAACACGGCTCGTGGTGTCGGAGGGGCCTACTACCGCCTTACCATCCACCGTGGTATTGGCTACAAAACACACTACTACTTTTCCTTTTAAGAGGAAACAAAAAGAAAAGCACAGGGGAACAGAACCAGCTCCTGGATGGGAAGTCATGAATTTATTCAGAGCCTTCCAGGCCCTACAGTACCAGGTGCCCCGACCTTCCCTACCACCTGTGCTAGCCTTGTAAGAGTCATAGGAAGAACTCTCTTCTGATGAATCCCTCACTTACTGTTCCCAAATTGAGTCTCCCAAGGACTTTGCTACTCCTGAGGAGAAGGGCACTATTAGTCCTAAATCTCCTGTTGAAGATTTCTCCGTTGGGGACACCATTACACTTATGAAAGAACATTTTAAATGTCAGGTCTCTGATGTTTCTGAGAGTAAAAAGAGGTACTTTGAACCCTTACAGATAGACCAGCCTTCTCTATCTGCAGTCCCTCCTCTGCTTCCAGCCTTTAATGATGCCTTTCAAGCTGCACCTCAGCCCCCAGCATCCAAACATCCTGATATGTTTTACAAGGAGGTCCCCCAGGATGCACAGGTCTTGTTCAACCCCCCCCCTGCAGACCCAGAAGTCATTGCTGAGTCAGCAGACAAATCTTCCAGACAGCTGCCTGCATCTTCTCTATTTCCCACAGATAAGGATGGCAAATTCATGGATAGACAGAGAAAAAATATATACTTCATCCACACTACCCATTAGAGATATTAACTATCAGCCTGACATGGCTAAGTTTGTGCTAGATACCTTGTCCAAGGCCACTGCATTAATGCCAGATTTTCCTGCAAAGTCTCAGCTCTTTGCCCTGTTATCTACTGCTTCTCAGGTGACCAGGCACTCCATTAAGTGCAGTTATGATGCTGTAGAGGCATCATCCAAATCTGCAGCATCAGGTTCGGTCATCAGAAGGTACTCCTGGGAGAGACTCCAGCCCCTACCCATGAATGTACAAGCCAAATTACTAGACACTCCAATTGATAATAAAGCTCTTTTTGACACTGCTTCTGCAGAGCTCCTAAAATCTCTCCAAGAGAAGGGCAAAGAGTTACAAAATTTAAAACATTTGCTAGTCTCGCCCATTCCAAGGTACCACAGGAACTACCCACAAATGACCAGCTTTGTAAGGATGCAGTCTTGTCATTCTACTGCTCCACAATCCAAAGGATGGAGGCACCCTAGGAAGCAAACCACTCCTAGACCCTCCTCCACCTCAACCCCTACTCCCTTTCAGAGGCAACCTGACCCTGACAGAGCTCCTCCACTGTGACTCAAACCCTCTACCCACATCCACCCCCTGTCCCTCCACCTCACCCTTTCCCTACCCTCCTGGTGGAAAATCACTTCAGAGACTTGGGTCCTCTCCATCATCCAAAAAGGTTATTTCATGACCTGGTGGACAGTTTCCCACTTCCAGGAGACACCTCAAATCCCTTCAAGCCAGCTTCATCTCTTCCCTCCAATTGTGGATCAGATCCTAGCCCAGGGCACAATAGAAATAGTCCCTCCAAATCAGACAAACAAGGGATTTTACTCCAGGATGTTTTTGGTCCCAAGAAAGGATGGGCTTTGGAGACCAATTCTAGATCTGTCTATCCTCAATCTGTTCCTCAAGGTACCTACATTCAAGATGCTCACCTTGCATCATCTCTTACCCCAGCTACTCCTTCATGGTATCTCTGGATCTGAAATATGCCTACCTTCATATCCCCATTCACTGCAGCTACAGCAAATTTGTACGGTTTTCAGTAGGTTCCTGACATTTTCAGTTTTCTGCATTGCCATTTGGGCTCTCTACAGCTCCAAGAGTGTTCACAAAGTGTCTAGCTCTGGTTATCTCCCACTGAAGAATGCAGGGCATACAAATATATCCCTACCTAGGCAACCTATTAATTCTACACCATGACTGCCACTCCCTTTAGCACCACCTGTACATGGTGTGCAGAATCTTAGCAGACCAAGGGTTCACAGTGAACCAACTAAATTCTCATATGAAACCTATCCAAGATCTGGTCTTCCTAGGATGCAGAAGAACAGACAAGATGGCAGCCTCCATCCCCAGCCAGAAGGTGGAAGCCCTCACCCATTACTTCCAATCTCTTCTTACCCTCCAAACCATCTCAGCCAGGGAATTTCTGCGGATTCTAGGCCACATGGCATCCTTGATTCCCATGCTTCCCTTTGCAAGCCTGCATATGAGAAAGTTCTAATGGGTCTTGAAGAATCTGTGGAGCCAACACTCCCATCCTCTGGATGTTTCCCTCCCTCTTCTCTCTCATGCTTGAAAAGAGAGCCATAATGGTGGATTTCCTCGATCAGCCTCAATCAGGGAATACCCTTGCAGATTCCCCCACCCTCTCAACACCTCTACACAGATGCATCAGATCTGGGTTGGAGTGGAGTTCTAGAAATCCATAACAACCAGAACAAAGTTCAGGGAGAGTGGTCCGCCCACAGACAAAAGGAGCACATCAGTATCAAAGAATTGCGAGCCCTTCTCTTGGCACTTCAAACTTTCCAATGAATTCTCCTACCAGGCACCTTGAAGGTAATCACAGGCAATATGACTATACTGTGGTATATCAACAAGCAGAGCAGGACAAGGTCCTATCCACTTTGCACTTTGGCAATCCAGATTTGGTCCCTAGCAACAAAACTACACATTCACCTGCTAGTGGTGTACATTCCTTCAGCAGAGATTGTGATGGCAAACACCCTCAGCAGAACCTCAGCACCTTCTCATGAATGGATGCTTCACAGGAAGGTGTTCTTGGATCTTATTTACAGGTGGGGTATTCCTCAGGCAGATCTGTTTGCCTCCTCCCAGAAGAGACAGATGCCTCTGTTTTGCACTAGAAATCCACATCCATAAGCTTGAAAGGTGGATGCCTTCTCTTTTTCTTGAGTGGGGATGTCTCTTTATGCCTTTCCCACTTCCCCCTTCACACTGATTCAACACGTCTTTCTGAAAATCCAGAAGGACAAATCAAAAATTCTTCTGGTGACCCCCTTTTGGCCAAGACAGCATTGGTTTCCCCTACTGCATCTATTAGCCAAGGGCAATCACCACAGGCTACCTCATCGATTCAACCTGCTCACACAAGACAGGGAAACTCTCACCCACCCTCAGGTGTTCAGCCTCAAACTGACCTTATGGGTGATAGAATTCTAATTCTCTTAAGACACCTGTATTCAGAGGATGTACTCAATGTCCTGCAGGAGGCCAGGAAACCTAGTACCAGGAGAAATTATCTAAATGGAAAAGATTCTCCAGGTGGTGTCTCAAGAACAAACAGGACCCTTATCTTGCTCCAGTACCCATGGTCCTTTCTTACTTGTGTGAGCTCCTACATTCAGGACTGATGTACTCTTTTATAAAAGTGCAATTGTCAGCCATATCCACCTGCGTTCCTTTGATATCTCCTTTGGCATTCAGGTTAGATGTAAAACTATTCTTAAAAGGGGTGCTACACATCAGAACCCCTCCTAAACCTATTCCTCTATCATGGGGACTTCATTTTGTCCTTGAAAAACTCACTCTGCCTCCTTTTGAACCAGCTCACTCGGCATCACTTAAACTATGTACTTGGAAAACAGTACTGCTGGTGGCCCTTACATCTGCCAGGAGGGTCTCAGAAATCCAAGCCCTTATGGCTACCCATCCTTACCTTATCTTTCACAGAGACAGGGTCTCCCTCGGAACCAACCCTACTTTCATGCCTAAGGTGGTTAATGAACTCTCCTTGAATCAGACCATTAATCTACCTGTTTTCTTCCCTCAACCTCAGAACTGCTCAGAAAGAACTACATTCTTTGGATGTTCTTAGACAGCTAAGGAATTACCTGGAAAAAAACAAAACCATTAGAAAGTCTGACCAGCTTTTTGTTTCCTTTCACCCCAGGGCCTTGGGGAAGGCAGTGTCAAAACAGACAATTATCTCTTGGGTTTCTAATGCAATCTCCTTTTGCTATTGCTTTCATGGAAAAGAATTATACTCCAATGTGAGAGCTCACTCCACTAGGGCAGCTGCTGCTTCTACAGCTGTTTTTAGAGGTGTGGACTATGCTTACATTTTGGAGGCACTCAGTCTTCTGTACATACTTTTACCAAGCATTACAAACTAGATCTGACTTATAGAGCTAGGGCTGGGTTTGCTAGGTCTATTTTACAGGGTCTCATTGATCCTACCTCCTAACCATCCCTCCAGCCTCCTCTCTAAAGCTTTGGTATTCTCCCTAGTGTTATGAATACTGCAACATGAGAATAGAAGGACATAGAATAGTTGTGTAAGAATGTACCATAACCTTAGATGTCCTTCTCTTCCATGTTGCAGTATTCAGCCCCCCTATACCCCTCTTTAATTTGTTTGTTCTTTCTTATGTAGGATTCCCCTTGCCTCCTTACATCCAAGCAGGGCACAACTGCAACTGCTACGTACCTCTATAATACATTTACCTCCTTGTCTTGTGGTATATGTGGGTCTGGAAAGCTTCCTTCCCTCTTGTTTATCAGGGGTACTACTGTATGCAGCAGTTCTAGCTTGGGTATGTGTAAACGTCACTTTTATAGCCGATGTTGGTTTATGGCTCTGACATGCAACATCACACGTACCCCTTATCCTAAGACTTTGGTAAAGTGGCCAGATGTCCAGTGCTGCAGGCAGCCACCTCCATATTATGAATACTGCAGCACAGAAGAGAAGGACATCTAAGGTTATGGTAAGTTCTTACACAACTATTCTTTTTCTGCAGTACCAAAGAAACCTAACAGGAATAGACTGCATTGATTTTATAAAGGCACAAGTAGCTGGAAATATTCCACCGCAGGAACTGTTAAATGAAAGGGCACACCATGTGTATACTCCAAATATGGCCACAAGAAATTAGCCACTTTGTTAGTAAAGATGTAAACCTACCAGCAGAAAGAGATGATCCTGACAAAACTGCCTCGATACAAACAGAAAATGATTGACTTTAACAACTGGCTTAGTTTCTGGTGTCATTCAAAGGGGATCCAGTACCTGATAGCCTGGCATGAGATGATTGATAAGCCACAATGCTTTGCCAGAGATGGCCTGCACCTGTCTCCCTTGGATTTCAGGCTTCTGGCAAAGGCTCTTGCCACCCCATAGTTCCTTTTTAAGACAATGCCATGAGATCAAAACTACCAACATGAAAATTTCATCAAAACGTAAATTAAAGGTCATGCTGTTAAACGCTAGGGATCTAAACATGAAAGCGCACTCATTTCAAGTATTCGTAACCGTGGAAGAAACTGACATTTGTGCAGTCACAGAAACCTGGTTTGAAGCTGCAGAGAGCACCCCAGCCATGCCAGGTTACTCATCCTATCATTCATTCAGACCCCAAGCTGTGGACAGCAAAGCAAAAGGAGGTGGAGCTGCAGTATATATAAAAGACATACACACCTCTAGGCTGGTCGAACAGTATGATGCACAGGAAATACTCCAGGTGCAGTTAAAAATTGACAAGACCCCTATTCAAATCATAGCTAGCTACAGCCCTCCAACTCTGACTCAAGATGCCCACTCCACCTATCTGGACCTCTTCAAATCTGTCAAAATTCAACCCTTTACCCTGATCTTGGGCGACTTTAACTATCCAACTATAGAGTGGAAGAAATCTCATGCCAAAACACAAATGCCCAGAGATTCCTTGATTTTGTCAATGCAAATGCATTGCGCCAGTTGGTTGACACCCCCACAAGAGGTGAATCTTGGAGATGGTATTGACCAACATGAGTAACCACTGCAGCATCCCTACAGTGTCATCGTCCATGGTAAGATCTGACCACAAAGCAGTCACTTTTGAAGTCAAACCCCCCCCCCCCACCAGCTAGAGTCAAACAAAAAAACTTCTGGGAAGGTATAAATAGCTTCACAGCCCCCTCCCCCTCCACAGAAACTGGCACATATGTCCAAACTTACACCAAAGTACTATATGAGCATTTATATAGCTGCATGGAATCAGGAATACCAGACAGGATGAAATCCTCCTCCTCAAGGAAGAGTAAACCTGTCTGGTGGGCATCTACAATAAATAAACTGTATAATAGAAGGAAAAAATTGCTGTCCAGGACCAAGAAGGAGCAGGTGCCAAATTGGAAGCAATCTCTCCTTAGCCCAAACAAGCAAATAAGAGCACTAGTGAAATCCTCCAAAGCAAAATTCGAGTCTAAACTGGCCACATCTACTAAAGACAATCATAAGGCTTTCTTCACATATGTCCACAATCTCAAGGGAAATGCCCAGATCTGCTCAGAACCGGTGGTCAAGCACACCACATACACAAACCCTGTAGATATAGCCAACCTACTGGCAGACAGGTTCATTGAAAACTTCACTCCCATGTCCCCCATCGGTAAAACAGGACATCCCCCAGTACCTACTCCCCTCCCCTTATCTCTATGTAGCAAGTCATCACTGCCCTCTCAAAGGCAAAAAATACAGCCTCCATGTGACCCGATAACATCCCAGGCTGCATTCTACATGAACTCAGGCAGGAACTTGCAGCATCATTAGCCACCCTATTCAGCCAAAGCCTGAGTACCTCCTTTGTCCCAGCTGAGTGGAGGACAGCTACTGTCATCCCTTTGCACAAAGGTGGAGCGTCCACTGATCCTGGGAATTATAGACCCATCAGCCTAACTAGCCTGATCTGCAAGGTTATGGAGCAGACTATCATGGACCTCATTAACAACAACATTGGCAACCTCCAGACACTTGATCTGACATTGTTTGGTTTTGTCAAGGGGAGGTCATGCCTGTTAAATATGATCAACTTCTTTGAGACAGTCACCAAGGCCATAGACAAGGGGAAGGCAGTACACACCACCTACCTTGACCCGGCTGAGGCCTTCGATACTATTTCTCACTCAGGTATAATAGATAAACTCTCACAACTAGGCATCAATCCATATGTTACCGGATGGGTAGCAAACTGGCTTACTGATAGAGCCCACCGAGTCAAAATAGTGGAAGCCACCTCAAGTAGTAGACCCGTAGCAAGCAGTGTACCCCAGGGATTGGTCTTGGGGCCTCTGCTGTTTGGGATATACTTCTCAGAGGTGCAAGCCAAATCTAGTGAGCTATGGCTGACTAAGTTTGCAGATGACTGCAAGCTGGGTGCTGTCATCAATTCCAATAGTGATGTGGACATCTTGCAAGAGGGTCTTACCCAAACAAATAACTGGTGCCAGAAGCATGGCCTCAAACTGAATGCCAAAAAGTGCGTCATCATCCCCTTTGGGGAGAATGATGTCCCCACAAATGATCACACTGATAATAAAGTACCAAGCACGCAATCAGTTGTGAAGGACTTGGGAACCCAGTTTAATAGCAAACTGACTTTTGACCACCATATTGCCTCCTGTGTATGGAAAGCATACATAGCCCACCTCATTAGTAAGGGTATCTCATCCAGGGACAAGGTGGTCATAACATTGCTGTATTCTTCCCTTGTAAGACCTATTATTGAATACAATGCCCCTTTCGGCATGTACCTCACAAAGCACATACAGTAGCTGGAGAGACCACAGAGATTCCTCACCCGCAGAATCCAGGGCCTCAGACATCTACCCTACACAAATAGGTTAAAAGCAGTGTCTCTCCACTCAGTCTCCTATAGACTCCTCATAGGTGACCTGTGTCTGACATACAAAGCAATCTCAGACCCCGCCCTGATGGGACTCAAGTAACCTGTAAGTGAGACCTCAACCTGGTCTGTGACATCACTAGGATTTGTTAGCGGGACAGATTTGTGTCCCAGAGACCCCCTCTTTTGTGGAATAGACTCCCTCTCCACATAAAGTGGAGTACCTTATTAAACCTTTTTAAGTGCAACCTGGATAATTGGATGGGGAATAGAAAATACACCCCTGGGATTCCAACCATGTCCCTGCTGGACAGTGGCATAGGGTGCTGACTTGTTGGAACATGGGCTAAATTCTTGGCTAGGCTTGTAAGGGCCTCAGGGCCAATAGCCTAGTAACTTCCTATAATCCTATGTAGCAAAAGGGAAACATTTTAAAAGTTGGAGACAGTAGAGTGTTAGTGGAAAATGATTATTCAGTATACACCAGGAATAAGACAAAACACATTTATTCCAGTAATCAGAGAATGCTGAGAGGCAGGTGTGAGATTCAAGCTGCTGTATCCATCTGCCTTCAGAATATTTTTTACTGCAGGAACAAAGTCATTTTTTGATGCAGAACAGGCTAAAGAGGAAATACAAATGTTTGTCCAACAAAACTGAGCCATGAAGCTGAAAGTGACTCTCCTGATTCTTCTGAAGATAAAGCACACACAGAGAGACTTTGCCAGTGAAACCTTTTCCACTATTTCAAAGGAAAATGCTTGAGAGACAGAGAAAAGCATGGGAGTTGACCAGAAGAGTTAGGCGCATAATGGAATTGAACCAGAATCTGGAGTTGGAAGATGGAGATGAACAAGAAGACAACCAACATTGGAAATAAGTGAATAAATGTGGGACTGCAAAGGATCAATCACATTTGTGAAATATGGCTGTATACGAATAAGTGGAAAGAGTGGACTTTAGTTGACTTTGTTAAATTTGTGAGAAATAAAAGATATTTGCCTCACTTCATGCCATTAATGTTTGGAAGGACTCTGAGGGAAGGGAGGTAGGAAGGAAAGAGGTTCATAGGTAGGTACTAGGCTATTGGCCCTAGGGCCTATATAAGCCTAGCCATACGGTACCCAAGCAGAGCCACAGAAACTGTAAGTAAAATGATTTATTTTCTTAACTTTTCACAATATAAATTGCATATTTTATAGTAAATATTTTTGTTCTTGTATGTAATAGTCATTAAACAGATGCCTTTTTTCTTCTCGTTCTTTCTTTGATATTAAGAAATGTAGGCATTACAGTGCAAAAAAGAGAAGCAAAGGTAGACAAAAGTATGTTTAGGCTAATAGGCTGTGATCCTGGATGCTGAGGTGGGAGATGGGATGTAAAATACACTGATCATAATATATGTAGAGCTGATATGTTTTATTATACTTTTGCATAGGTGAATGTTTGGAAGAACCTTGGCCGAATCTAATAAAAAAAATTAAGCAGAAACAAGTAAATATGAGAACACTGTAATGAAATGTTTTCCTTTAGCAATAAATGTTTCAGCATCTCTTTCAGGCTGCAAAAGAGGAATACATTTTCTTTTTTCTCTTACTTTTCCATTGGAGGCAAGCTGATAGGCAATAAAAGACAGAACTCTGTTTACTTCAGGGCTAAAAATTAATGATTTCTGAAAATATGCAAGTAGTTTTCATGTCTGGGGAGGGGAAATATAGATTAAAAAAAGAACAGAAACAAATAAGTAGAAGCATGGACAATACCATGGGTCTTAGCATGCATAACTTGAATTTCAGGTTAAAAAAGGCCTGTGTTAGCAGCTGTTTGGTCCAAATGTTCCTGTTGGTTAAACTTCATTTTTGAAGATATACGGAGTCATGTGTGTTTGTATTAATAGGTTATTGGGGTGCTCTGAGGGTGTTTCCTTTTTGTTTGAGGGTTTTTATTAAATAAAAAGTCTTGTAAAATATGACAAAGGTTCCAATGTTGATGATAAAATAAAAAGCTCTATAAGGGATTAAACTGCCAAACATTAATGGGTGCATGTGTAGCAAAAGCGGAAATTAGACATTTACAAAAGCTGCCATATATAATAGATAAGAATAATGACTTTTTAACATAATTGCAACACTTTCCATATTATCTTGGAATCTGAATGGTCTTACAGGTGTAGACATAAAGGAAAGAATACTTAATTATAGTAACAAATGCAGAGTGCAAATAATGCTGCAGGAGATACATTTGGAAAAAACTGAGTGTGAATTTGATAAAGGATTTCAGGGTGGATATTCTACAGACTATCGGGAACAAATGAAGAGGAGTACTTATATTAATTGATAGAGGAGCTCCAGTATTGACAGACTAGGGGGAAAAGATAATAATGGAAGATTTTCAGTAGTAAGGGGCTACTGGCAGGGGATGAGGATTACACTGGCATGTGTTTATATTCCACCTAAAACTGCTATTTTGGAGCTTAAAAAATGGGAAAAAATAATCAGTTTTCAGTAAGGAATGCTACTTAAAGGTGAGGAATGGAATTTGGTTTGCAACAATGAGGATGTATTGGGGCTAGTATGTAAATATAACAAAAGAGGGTCAATTTCTGAAGAAATTTAGAAAAATATGTGGTATGAAAGATGTGAATTCAGAAGCAGGAACTTGGAGAGAATTTGCATATTGCCTGATGTACAATAACTAGGCAAGACTTGGTAAAAATTATATTTCACAGGAACATGTCCATTTAATTGAGAACTTTGATACACATTTAGTAACTGTTTCATATTGGGTGGCTGTGGTGGTGCAGCAGTTAGTGTTGCCACCCCACAGCAAGAAGTTCTCCTGTTTGATTCTCAGCCTGTGTGCCTTCTGTGCGAAGTCTGCATGTCCTTCCAGTGGTCCTGTGGGTTTCCTCCAGGTGCTGCAGTTCTCTCCCATATTCCAAAGACATACAGTAGTAGATTGGACACACTAAATTGGCCATAGGTGTGATTGTGTGTGTGAGTGTGTGGTATGGATGAACCATGGTGGCAGAATTAGCCACCCAGTGATGTAAACCTTGGCTTGAGATGATTGTCGTTGAAATGCCACCCCACCCTATGTGTAAAATGGGAAAAGGGGTTGAGGATGGATGGATGGATGGATGGATCATGCACCAGTAATTACCAAGATAAAAATTTTAAGGTAATGAAGTAAATGAAGTAATGATGAGAAACTGGTGCTTCCCCATTTCTTAAAAAGAAAGAAATTTAAGGAATTGGTAGTGGAAGTTATCCAGGAGTTATTAGGAAAGATAGAAAGTACTCCAGAAATTATAGCTAGTGAGTGGGATACAATGAAAATTGAGTTTAAAAACAGGATAGAAATAAACGAAAGAGATCTGGTTAAGAAGTAATAATTGTTTAGAGGGGCTGACAAAGGTTAAAGTAGTACAAAATAAGGAGAATTTCACAGAACAAGAGGAGCCACAACTGCAGAGTGCTAATGAGAAAATAAGGGAATACCTGGATAATATGCATGAGTTTAGAAATATTGCTATTGAGCAACTGTTTTTGATGATGACTTGGGCAACAGAAAGGGTTTTTGCGAAACTTAGGGAGTCTATAACAAGAAAAATAACCAGAGATACTGTAGAGGTAGAGATGGTCTGTAAATTTTACAAAAGTTTGTATAAAGTATAGGAGTCAGGAAATCAGGAAACAGCACAAATAGAAATATTTATGGAAGACTTTATGTCAAGTTTAGAAGAAGATGAGGCTTGACAATTATCAGTTAAGATAGGAGTAGGTGAGATAAAATGGGGATGTATAATACATCTGCAAGAAAGTCTCAGGGAATAGATGGTATTCTGGTGAAAGTTTGGAATTAGGAGGGAAGAAAGTGATTAAGTTCCGGAAGGTTTTAACAGTATTTTAAAAGGAGGGGAGGCACCAACATCCTGGAAAAAAAGCTGAGGTAGCTGTAATTCCTAAAGATGGTAAAGACCCATTTGATTCTCTTTCATTTAGGCCCATTTCAATTCTAAACCATGATTGTAAAGTGTTTATGTCTATAATGGCTAAAAGAATAGCAAAGGTGATGCCAAAATTGAGAAACATTGACCAATATGGTTTTGTAGAAGGGAGACAATCATTTGGCAATATTAACTGAACAATGATGATCCATAGGGAAGCAGCATATAAGAAAATACCACTGTTGTTGGTGGGCCTTGATGCGATGAAAGCATTCAACAGAGTAAACTGGGATTTTATGAGCAGGGAAATGGAACATTTGCATTTCCTGATACAATAATAAGGTTAATTAGAAGGAAATATGAGTGATTGGAAGCAAAAATCAAAGCTGGAGGGTTCCTGTCTGACAAGTTGTCTGAATAGAGGAACCAGGCAGATGTTCTCTTTCCCCTTTATTTACATTATATTTAGAACCACAGGCAAAAAATCTAGGACTCAGAAATTCAAGGATATGATTCACAGGAGGTTACTAGGGTATCAAATTGGAGGTCATTTCAAGCCTAGACAATTCATCCCAATGTAATACCATAGATACTGTAGTCAATACCCAGGATTGTATTTAGTAATGACTGCCCATGCCCAGGAGGGTTGTCCAGGTTCCTTTTGAGCAGTTTCATAGAGGTGGTCTTCCTCACTTGAATTGGCAGCCTATTCCAAAGACACAGAAGTCACTGGGAGACAAATCTGTCCCTCCATCATGTCCTATTCAAGTCACATATTGCTATGGTATTCAAACAATTTGACTTTATTTGCAGGTTTGTACCTGATGGAACCAGAAAAGTACATTTCAGTGTTGTGGAATATTCTGGGACAGTTCCAGGTTTTTTCAGGATATAAAATGAGTGAAGGTAAAACACAGGCTATATCTATGCACCCACACATAAATTGGTTGAACAATTTTCATTTTTGGGGGATGTGATAAAGCGAAGTCTTTAGTATGGATTAAAAAGGTTTTGGTTTTGGCAGCTAAGGATATGTAGGAAGAGACTAAAGAAAAGATAATACAAAACTGATAAACTGGAATTTCTTGCTTATGGATATGAATTGCAAGATACAAACATTAAAAAATGTTTTTAATCCCTTTTTTTAGTTTTATACATAGGTCAGGCATATTTATATCAACTAGAGGAGAAGTTGTATTCAGTAATTAATAAAGAGTTGAAGGATTTTATTTGGCAGGGGAAGAGGACAGAATTCAAGTGGGATAAATTGATGCTCCCAACAGAATGAATAGGTTTAGAGTTATCTGATCTGAAGGGATATTTTAAAGCTACACAGTTAAGGCTCTTATAAATACAAGCAGAAAGCTATAACTCAGAGTAGAAAGAGATGATGTTGATGAAGTGGGGAGGGGGAATTCAAGAAATAAGGAAAGAATTGGATTTTGGACACAGATCCTTACGGAGAATAACAACAGTCATACAGAGTATTGTATCCATAACTTAGCAGACATTATACTAAGAACTAAGTCAACATAGGAGTGGAGAAAATAGATTCTGCCGATAGGGATGGCTGTAATTAGGGGTACAGAGACTAGACAAGCAAGGGCTGGAATTTACTGGAAGAAGCTGACAAAGGAACCAAGGTATTGGGAATAAATAATTACAGAAAAAAAGATAGTAGAATTGGAAATTGGCTAAGAAGCTGTTTGGATTGCAAGATAGTGATTGCCTTCCCCATCAGGGATTGGATATCAGAGTTTAGACAAAGAGAAAAGGGACAGAGTAATCCTAAATGAAAGACCTACACTGGTTGAGTTTTTAATTGAATCTAGAACAGAAGCTGTTGTTAAAAAAGAATAACTGTTAGGGCATGTGAAATATTGCACAATACCTATAGGAATCCATCAGAAAAGGTCAGAAAAGATTGGAAAGAGAAATTAGATATGCAGTTCACAAAGAAACAATGGGAGGATATATGTATGGCTCCCAAATATGCAGCAAAGTTTAGAAGATTTAGGATTTTTGCCCTGAAGTGTTTGCATAGATATTTTTATACCCCATGCAGATTCCAAAGAATTTTTCCTCAGGTAGATGGCAAATGGAGGTGTGATGGAGAATAAAGAGATAAACGGGAACATACGTTTTGGCAGTGTAATGAGTTGACAGACTTTAAGAATTCCC
Source organism: Protopterus annectens (assembly GCF_019279795.1). Classification (NCBI taxonomy): domain Eukaryota; kingdom Metazoa; phylum Chordata; order Ceratodontiformes; family Protopteridae; genus Protopterus; species Protopterus annectens. The sequence goes on from NC_056751.1 coordinate 586,803,504, forward strand.
TACAGAGTACTCTGTCAGGAGTACTGGGTGTGGCAAGCAATGGGTGTAACTAAGGAAATTATTTTTTGAGCTGGGATACAGGATCTGAATTGCCTAAACATAGTAAGGCCATGTTGAGTTTAATTCTGGTGGCTGCCAAAAAGGCAATTACTAGAAAATGGAAATCAAAAGTTATACCAACTATACTTGACCAAAATGGAAAATGTGGAAACAATACATACAGAGAAATGTTCCGGAGGAGGAATATGGTTTAAAAGAATGCAGGAATTGAATAATTTATGTAATGCTGTCTAGATTATAGGATAATAACAATATATGTGATGTATAATGCTTGTAAATGTGAACTTGTTAATCTGGTTTGATAACTTTTATATAAATTTAGGTTTGCTTGTGTCTCAACTGATAATTCAACAAAGGTGTTTAGAAAACAACATTGTGGTGACTCCCTTCTGGCCTAGGCAACTGTGGTTCTCCCTTCTTTCATAAATGGCCAAGGGCAATTACTGCAAGCTTCCTCACTGACTGGATTTAGTCACAAAAGAACAAGGTGTTTGATACACTCTATCAATTTTCAGTTGACTGCTTTGATGATAAAGACTTAATTCCTTTTAGGCACCTTTTGCCAAGGATATGCAGCAGGTACTAATGGAGGCAAGAAAGCCTGCTACTAGAAAATCATATATTAGGAAATGGAAAAGTTTTCTAATTGGTTACATCAACATAACCAGCACCCATTCAAGGCTAGTTGTTCTCTGGTTTTATGGTCTTTCTTATTCCTCCCTCAAGGTTAATTTATCAGCCATTTCAGCATGTCTACTCCTAGATCCTCCTCTTTCAAGGTAGTGTCATGTCAAAATGTTCTTGAAAGGAGTTTTGCACAAGAGGCCACCAAGTAAACCAATGGTCCCTCCTTGGGATCTTAATTTTGTGTTAGAGAAGTTAGCTTGCTCCATTTGAACCAGCTAATTTGGCTGACCTGAGGTCCTTAACATGGAAAATTATTGTTCTGATTGGTCTGACCTCTGCAAGAACGGTATCTAAATTGCAAGCTTTTATGTGAGTCAATCCTACCTTATTTTCCATAGGGAAAGGATTTGTTTGATAGCTAATCTTTCTTTTATGCCTAGAGTTGTATCCACATTTATTTAAGCCATACTATCCATCTTTAACTGAATCTAAAAATGAGGGAGAAAGGATACTCCATACCTTGGGTGTCCACAGACCATTTAGGTAAAATCTTGACAGAGCTATCTCTCTCAGATCAATTGTTTATTTCTTATGAAGTTAAGAAGATGGGGCAACCTGTGTCAAAGCAGTCAGTTCTCAAGTCATCTAAGGTTATTACATTTTGCTATACTCACCATAACAAATCTATTCCAGGCAGGGTCTAGGCCTACTCTACTATGGCTTTGACTTCATCTAATGCTTTTTGAAAAGGGTTGGATTCTAGAAACTGCTGCTTGGTCCTCTGTACATTATTTTACAAAGTACAATACATTTGATTCCTTCTCTAGGCCCAGATAAAGCTGTCTAGGACCATGCTTCCAGGGTTCCTGGACTCTTCTCCTTGCACCTGTCAGATGTAGTTATCTATGGTAATCTACCCATATAGCTAAGGCTACTGCAGCACGATTGATATCAGGAACATAATACAGTTGTTTACATTGAACTTACCATAACTGAAGATTTTAAAATGATCACTGCTGCAGTAGCTACTATCTCTCTTCCTCCCTCCACCCACCTAGTTTTTGGTGTGTGTTTATGCCAGGGTGTAGACATTTATGTTTTGTTGTTCCTAGCATGGGCCTCAGCCTCCCTCTTTCTGCTGGCAGGAAAGCTCTTAAGGGCTTCCAGCTCAAAATTTTCTTCTAGTCAGCTCAATTCGAGATGCTTGACAGTTTGGGCACATGTATGGTGCAGTGAAGCTTTGGAAGCTGCCCAGCTGTTATATCCTTGACAGGGTGTAACCCATATAGCTAAGGCTTCTGCAACAGTGATCATTTGAGAATCTCCTGGTATGGTAAGTTCAGCTTACACAACTGTATACTCTGTCTCTTCATGTTTTTTATGTTATTTTTAATCGGTTCCTCCTGGGAAGCCTCATTTTAGACACTCTTTTATATTAATTTCCAACTTCAACAAATTAATCTGTTCATCTGAATGTGAACTTAATGTTTCCTCTATTTTTTCCAGCCTTTCATCCTATATTTATATTCTTCTAATATCACACATATTTTGAAGACTTCTGAATTAATTTAGTGTATTTTTTCCACTAGATTGTTGGAAGCCATCTCCTGCATTGAAGGTATATATTGGTTTGCTATTTTCTGATCAGCCATAGGATGATCTGGAAGTAATAACTATTATTAGCTTTTTTCCTGAATGTTCCATTTTCACACTGGGAGAGCCCTAATTACTCCTTTTTCTTCACTGGTCACATAGATTTTCCAATTTTATTCTTTTTTTTTATATTCAAATATTGTATATAATGGCCAGTAACCAAATAAATCCAGAAGTAATAACTTTTATTAGCTTTTTTTTTTGAATTTTCAGTCTTTGCACTTGGAAAGCCCTAATTAATGTGTTGCTGAGTCAGCAGCCATCTCAGGGACCTTGTGTCATGAACAAGTTGTCTTTCATCCACATGTTCTCCAGCTATTATTGTCCTTATTGCAGCTTAGGGAGTCAGTCTACTTTGGTGAAGTCATTATTCCAGGACTCAGCTGAGTTCAATATTTGGGCACTCTTGTAACTCCTTCCACCCTGGCAGTACTGCTTGGGAGTTTTGCCAACCAAAGACAGACCTGTGATGATATGGCTAAGTGTTAGCATACCCAGCTGGAGTTTTGTAAGGAGTGATATGTCCTTTGAATAGCAAACTGATTTAAACAAGATACTTGTGTTACAAATGTATTAGAAATGTATGTCATTTGTATATCAAACTGATTTGTACAGATGCTTGTGCTGAAAATGTATTGATGAGGTTTACTTGTGTTAAAATGTATTAGCAGTGCACCCTAGTGAAATTAAAAAGAAATATGCATGCATTATTGCAACTGAATTAAATGTATATGTTTTAATAGAGGACACTGGGACAGAAAAGGTTAACTTTAAGAAAAATATGGGAAATGTAAATGATCTGTTAAACCATTAAAATGGCACCCCACAGTGCTGAATAGGACTAGAGACTCTGGGTCTGGAAAAGAGCCTTTGTTCATTAGCTCAGTGAAAAGAGAGGAGGCCCCAGGCACTGTCGTAAACATTTCAGTGTGTAGTGTGGCGGTCTATGCTAAATTCCTGTCTCAGCTTCAAAGGTGAATGATGTGAGAACCTAGAGTCAGGTGACTAGATGAGGTCATTCTGTCAGCACTCTTGGAAATTATATTTTAGATATTAAAAAGAGAAATTTCAGAGTATTGAGTATTGTGTTTTGGGGAGCCTGACTTGAAAGACCCTCACCCGCAGCATCTTGCCTTGTAGTAGTAAGTAACTTAACTAGGGAACATTAATTCTTTTAGATCAGTCAGGAATACAGTGAAGCTTACTTTAGAGAGTGTTTTTCTTTATTTGTATGAGTCTGTCCATCAATGTTAATTTCAATATTTTCTGTTTTTGACTATAAATATATATTCAATATTTTCATGTTGTTTTATTATTTATTATTAAATATATTTAAAACTTTTATTGTGGCTGGTCCTTGTAGAAAGTATCTAACCTTTGAATGTACTTATATTTATTTGGTGACACTGTGTGAGCCACTCCAGAAGGCCTAGCTATCTTGGTGAACTAATACCATTTGTAGTAGTATTAATATTACATAGTATAATTGGTAACTGAATCTAGCTTATAGTCTGGGCAAAGCTGGTAGAGTGGGTAATCCATGCCAGCCTTTCCCAGGTGTGTGTGTGTGTGTGTGAAAATAAAATTTTAAAGAGTGTGTGTGTGTCAGCTAGTTGGGGCAGGGACACAAAGCACTGGGTTTACAGAGAGGGTGCTGAAGGACTTGGCTGAGAACCTAACCCGACAGCTGTACCAGTGAGGAGTCTTACTGGGGACTTGTAAGGAGACAGATGTAGAGACATCCAGACCCTGGGCTGAGTGTGTTCTTAAGGGAAATTATATTTGATGCAGAGAGGTCTGCATCTGGAAATACTGAGTGTGTCCTTTTCTGTTCCAAGTGCATGCCCCTCTCTAATGTCAGTGGTGAGGATTCACACTCCTTGATTAGTGGTCCAGTGCGGGGACAACACATATCGGTGGCTATCACATATTGGTAGCAGTGGTGGGTATTACAAGACCCATCAAGGAGAGTTCTCAAAATTTAATGCTGTCTGCTGCAAAAACAAAAAAATCACTGAATACTGTAAAAGAAGTAAACAATTTAGAAGTTGGATCTTTAGAAAACATAAGCAGCAAATTGCATTGAAATAAATGAAATTTATGGTAACAGTATATGCACAACATACAGGAGGAGGAGTGAAATATGAGGGAAGGCAAGAATTGAGCAATTTATCTAATGCTGGAGTGAATGAAAATTGCTAAAATGTAAACTGTATGAAAATAAAAGAGATGCCAATATGGTCTTTTTTTCTATTACTGTATGTGTACCTATGTCACTTTTTAGTGCTGTGTTTAGTGAAGATGTTAAAAAAAGGAGTACCCTAGATGTTAGATAAACAAATACATTTGTATAATATCAGTTGATCTAGAAGACCTATCCCTGATAGATTGGAAATTCCTTCCCCCTGTAGATGTGTGGTCTTCCATCAGCTGCTGATTTAGTGTGTTGGGTAGGTATATATTTTAGAATTAAATGATTTGTTCTGAGGAGAAGCAGACTTTTGTGATTGATGCATTTTATCATGGCATGTACTGGTACAGGTGCAAAAATGTTCCCGAGATACTGAGTTTTTTTTTTCTGGGGAAAATGCCAAAATTACATTGTGAAGAAGAAACACCCAACTATTTAACATATGTATCTGTTTTTTATCATGATGACAATAATGACAATTCTGTTGATAGCTTTTCATCATGATTAGCTTTCATTTTAAATGAAAATGTTCATGCCACTATTTTTAATTATGGCTTATGCCAGTCATATTATTAATTTGAAGTAGACTTGTTATTTTTCTCAAGCAACTGTGTCTCAAGAAAAAAAGACATTCCAGCTGCTGCAGTGATGAGCTGATGTTCCCATTTCATTATCAAGTGGGCAGATGATAAGAACAGACTGAGTCACGTTTTTGTCAATTTTTTTTGTGTACAGAGGTGGCCACCCAACAAGTATCAAGTTACAGTTTTCTCCAGCATCATCTACCATTTGATTTGATACCATGCCACAATTTGTAAGTCAGTGCTGCTTATCTGATAATGACCAACACCAAATGGACACCAAGAATGAGATGTGCTGTCTCCAATCATGTCATCTTACATGTACTTTCTTGCATTGTGTGACTCAATTATGAAGATAAGCTTAAAAGACAAACAGTGACTAATGACTTTATTCCAGTGCATCCTAGGTTGACCAATAATAGCGTAGTTTTCTTTCTCATGTCCTGCCCTTTCATGTATTACTTTTCATCATTTGGTATGTCATGTGGCTGATGATGCCAATTCCAAATAGCATTCTAATGTCATAAGGAAATATAGATGTCAAATTAAAATATATATATAAATTAATCTGTACTTGCTAATGACTTAATAAAATGTCATACTCTCAGTGCTGAATTGGTATCAGCTCATACCTATTGTACCCATTATTTATGACATTGAATTTGCAAACATGCAATCTGTTTTGAACTATCTCCTTTTCACTTCAGTTACTGATGCTGAGTACCAACGGTTCAGTATAAAAGTAGATGGCATATCATAGCAGTTACTGCTCTGGGAAGTGTCTAATCTGAAGGACTCGTATAGCCAACATATAATGTACACAGAGTAATTATTGAAAATAAAGGAAATCATCCATTTTTTGTTGAATGAACTGAGAGACTAGATGATTGCGCCAAATTACAATTACATTACATTTTAATGCTGTTTTAAGCTGTGATATTATGAGGTAGTGCCATCTGTGCTACAGAGAATAGGGCAGTACATGTAAACATATGGATGCATAGCTAGCTGGAGTTTTGTAAAGAATTTTGTTTGACTGTCACTGATTTGTACAGATGTTTGAGTTAAAAATATTTTTGTAAAGTTACTTGTGTTAAAAATGCATCAACAGTAGGTCCTGCTGGACATAAAGAATGTGTGCATGTATGTTAGGTTGTATTCTTGTAACTGATCAAATGTGTATGTTTAATCAGAAAACCCTGGAAGGGTGGCAAGTTTGAAATTGTTATAGCTTCCAGATGCTGTCACAGATCTTAGCAAAGCTCTGTGTATGTATTGTGCCAGAATCAGGTGATCAGAGGTGATGTCATCTTCTAACCAGCATCTGGTTTCTTTGGAACCCTCACAGCAGCACTTTAGAATCTGACAGGAAAGATTTCTGACAGGATATATACCTTACACATCCACAGAGAGAGAGAGAGGCATCATCTGGCTTTTGCTGTAAGACACTCAGCACACATCAGATTGCCTTGCTTTAGTAAGTAGTTAGGGAAGAGTAATTCTTTAGTTAGGGACATTTAGTGAGAATAGTTTAGTATTGTTTTCTGCATCTGTGTGAAACTATCCAACTGTATTATTTTTTATATCTCTGTGGTTGAAACTCTGTTGTTTGTTGTATTCAGTATTCTCCTGTTTTCTGTTTTATTTATCATTAAATAATTTAGAGAATACTTTTAACATCTTGAGTACTTATGCTTGTTTAGTGACACTGTGGCTGCTCCTGAAGCCATGCTGCTTTGGTCACACCCTACCATTAATTTTACACAGTATAATTGGGTACCTTTTGTTAAAGCCTTAAGATAGCTAGCTGGTGGCATCATGATTATCTCAGAGTCTGGGCAGAAAAGGGCACAGCTATTAAATCTGTGCCAGCTTTTCACAGATGTGTATGGTGTGTGAAACTCAAATATTCAAGTGTGTGTGTCAGCTACTGGGAACAGGGACACAGGCCTCCACAGGGTCAGTGTGGAGTTTGTGTGGGTCTATCTGAAAATTCTCTGTAAATCCATCTTTATTCTTAGTGACCATCCCTCACCGGAGTCAGTGGTGGGGACTGAGTATCCTTGTTTGCTGGCCTGGAGTAGGGACCTGGCATTTATTGGAAGCAGCTGGGTGGGATATTAATTGAACTTCAGTAGCCAGTGAGCACGTGTCACTGAAGGTGTGTGCACTCTCAGCAGCCACAAGGTAAACATACAGTTTCATTTTCACAACAGTTTTATTTATTTTTGTTTAGTCTAGTCAGGGAAAGCAGGCAAGGATGTCAGCAGAAGATTATAGCAAGCTGACAAAGAACCAGTTGGGCAATGTGTGTGAAGCCAAATGACTGATGCATGCCATCCTGACTAAAGAGGAATTGATTTCAGCCTTAGTCACAGCTGCAGCATGGATCAGCAACCCAGAAGACAACCAGTCTAGTAATGGAGATGTGCAGTTTTCAGAAACAGGACAGTTCACCTCTTCCTCAAGGACTTAAAAAAAATCCATCTGTCGTTAGAGACTTTAGCTGGAGGCCAAGTGTTTGGAAGTAGAATCAGTGGTGAAATGGAGGTCAAAGAGAGACTGTGGTTTTTGGAGTATGAAGAAAAGGCAAAAAATGATTTAGAATCTGCAGAGAGACTGCGGCGTGTGGAGGTTAGAGACTATGCCAAAGAAAATGAGAAACAGCGCCAACATAAGAGGGAGATGCTGACTCTTCGGCAGGGTCATGGGTGTAATGGGGAAGGGAATAACTGAACTCCAGAAGGAATAAAAGTCAGTAAATTTCTTCCACAGTTTACAGAGGGTGATGATTTTGATAGTTTTATTAATGTATTTGAAAGGGTATGTAAACAGTATAATGTTAAGCAAGGGCACGGGGTACAGTTCCTGTCCCCCTTACTCCATGATAAAGCTGTAACTGCTGTTTCTAAATTGTCTAATACTGATTGTTAATCTGCGATAAGGTTAAACAATGCTTACTAGAAAGTTTTAAGTTAACACCTGAAGCTTACAGAAAAAAGTTTAACATAGGCTCAAGGCAGATGAAAGTGTATATGGTTATATTGCTGAGTTAAGCACTTATTTTCATAGGTGGGTGAGTAGGTGTCAGGTCACCACTTTTGAAAGGCTTGAAGATCATTTGGTGAGAGAACAAGCCCATAGCACATTGCCTGAGGACATGAGAATCTGGTTGGCAGATTGGGATTGTAACTCTGCAGATGAACTGGGGAGAAAAGGGGATCTCTACTTAGCAAGCAGAGAATCACTGTACAAGAAAAGGATACCCAGCAGTGCACATGGTTATAGGGGAACCATGGTGGGCAGATTAAACCACCCCAGCAGAGTACACCAGAAACAAGGGTTAGATGTTTTAAATGTAACCAGAGGGGCCATGTAACATACAAATGTCCACTGAAACAAGGTAGGGAACAAAAGTTGAAGGAGCCAGCAAGTGTGAATAACAGCATGCCAATGATAAATTGTCTGGAGACAACAGGGCTACCAAATTATCATCAAAGTCTATATCCTGTCTTCGTGGATGAAAGCCAGGCCACTGCTAAGAGAGAGAGAGAGACAGCCTCTGACATAACCTTTGTAAACCCTGCAGTGGTTAAAGAAGAGCAGTACTTGCTTGGACAGTCCACACCAGTCACAGCCTTAGGAAGGACCCCATTCCAAACACCTTTGGCCAGGGTTCACCTTTACTGGGAGGGTGAAAAAGGACACAGGCAAGTAGGTGTGTTTGAGGATATCCCTGCAGATGTCTTGATAGGGAAAGATTTTGCTACTGCAGTACTTTGTGTGGACGCAGTTACACACAATCAGGCTTAGAGAAAAGCATGTGTGTCAGGTAGCCTAGGGTAGACCCAGATAGACCCCACACCTGAAGCTGGGGCTGGTGAGGTGGCTACACTGTAGCAGTGAGCCTGAAAGTGAGCTACAGATGCTGGTAGGTACTGATGCTCCTGTGGACATGTTGACTTGCAAGGGCCTAGGTGAGTGGAGGTACCCAGGCTGACAGTGAGGAACCGCTGTCAGAAGAGACCAGGTTTCTGGTAGAAAGGGAGCTGGGAAGGGTCAAAAAGGTAGAATTGAGACAGGCTTCACTTTCAGACCCTACATTACAAGGCTTGAGGGGGTAGCTAAGGAGGCACCTGCTACTCAAGGAAAATGGGAGACTGCATACTGGAACAAAAGGTTACTGTATAGTGAGTGGACCCCTGAGGGAGGCCTAGAGGGTGAGGTAAAACAGCAGTTGGTAGTGCCCAGAACCTACTGTCTGGCAGTTCTAGCCATAGCCCATGACATTCCTTTTGTAGGTCATATGGACATAAAGTGTACCAAGAGACATATTATGCAGAACATTTACTGGCCTGGGACTGCAAGAGATGTAACAGGTTACTGCATGACCTGTGAGCATTTTCAAAAGGTAGCAATGGCAGGAGACAAGGTCAAGACTCCTTTAATACCTTTGCCTGTGATTGAGGAGCCATTTCAGAGGGTAGGTATGGATATTGTTCAGCCTCTGAGTACCCCAAGTTCCACAGGAAAGAATTATATCCTGGTGGTAGTAGAGTATGCTACTAGATAGCCTGAGGTGGTAGCTCTGTCCTCTATCAAGGCGGAGAAGGTGGCAAATGCTTTGTTACAGATTTTCAGCAGGGTGGGTTTCCTGAGAGTATTGACTGACTGAAGTGCCGATTTCATGTCACACCTGCAGGCTTGTCTGTGCAAGTGCTGTGGGGTGAAGCACCAAAAAACACCCCTACCACCCCCAGACTAAAGGTCTTGTGGAGAGGTTAAACTCTACATTAAAGGCCATGCTACTGGCATTTGCATACCAGTTTAAGACATAATCGGACAAATATTTGCCCCATCTGCTGTTTGCATAAGAGAGGTACCCCAGGAATCCACATGCTTTTCACTCTTTGAGTTGCTGTATAGGTATAGGATGAGGGGTCCTTTAGATTTGATTCACGATTAGTGGGGGGGGTGAGTGTGAATCCCACTAGGAGTCTACTGTGGCATATGTCCTAACGTTCAGGCAAGGCTTAGGGAGCTCATGGACTTGGCCCAGGAGAACCTGCCAGGAGCCCAACAGCAGAAAATGTTCTGGTGCGACAGGAATGCTTGAACCGAAGAGTATGCTGTGGGACAACAGGTTATGGTGCTCATTCCTGTCACACACCATAAACTGCAGGCAGCTTGGGAGGGACCCTTTGAAGTGGTAAGGAAGGTCAGTGGTGATAATTACATGGCAGGAGCACATATTGTTCCAAGTTAAAATGATGACGCCTTACCATGATAGGGAGGCCCTGGTGCTGAGTATTTGCAGTGGATGCTTCAAACCATGGGGTGGATGCTGTACTCAGCCAGGTTTCCTCACAGAGAGAACAATACCCAATTGTATATATCAGCTGTAAACTGCAACCCAGGGAGGAATGTTATGCAGCTGTAGAAAAAGAATGTCTAGCCATAGTATGGGCACTGCAGAAACGTCAGCCCTATGTGTATGGAAGGAAATTCACTGTGGTTACAGACCACAGTCCCTTAACATGGCTACATCATGCCAGCCAGCAAAATGCCAAGGTTATTAAGGTGGAGCCTAGGGTTACAGGCATATGACATGACAGTGCGGCACCATATTGGGGTCAGCAGTGCTAATGCAGATGGGCTGTCAAGACAGTGTATAAGTTAATGTGTTCCCAGACAGGCCCATTTCTGTCAAACAATGTTATTCTTGAGTCACTTGAAAACTAGCTTGCATTTTCAAAGGTGGTGAGAGATGTGATGTTATGATGTAGTGCCATTTGTGCCAAGGAGAGTAGGGCAGTACATTTATGCATATGTCAGCACAGCTAGCTGAAGTTTTGTAAAGAAGTTTGCTATTTGACTAACACACTGATTTGTACAGATTTCTGAGTTAAAAATATATTTGTAAAGTTACTTGTGTTAATGCATCAGCAGTAGGTCCTGCTGGACAGAAAGATTGTGTGCATGTATATTATGTTGTATTGTTGTAACTGATCAAATGTGTATGTTTTATTAGAGAATCCTGGAAGGATGGAAAGTTTGAAATTGTGTTATAGCTTTCAGATGCTGCCACAGATCTTAAGAAAGCTCTGTATGTGTATTGTACCAGAGTCAGGTGACCAGAGATAATGTCATCTTCTAACCTGCATCTGGTTTCTTTGGAACCCTTGCAGCACTTTAGAATCTCTCAGGGAAGATTTCTGACAGGATATATGTCTTACACATCCACACAGACAGAGAGAGAGAGAGACATCATCTGACTTTTTCTGTTGTAAGATATTCAGCACACATCAGCTTGCCTTGCTTTAGTAAGTGGTCAGGGAATAGTAATTCTTTAGTTAGTTATGGACATTTAGTGAGAATAGTTTATTTTTTTCTGCATTTGTGAGAAACTATCCAACTGTATTATTTTTTATATCTCTGTGGTTGAAATTCTGTTTATTGTATTCAGTATTCTCATGTTTTCAGTTTTACTATTTATCATTAAATATTTTAATACTCTGACATCCGACTCTGATGGGCGCCATATTTAAAATTTATTAGAGGCATTAAAGTGCGTGCACCACTCTCCCCATGTGGTCCTGTGGTCTGGCTGCTTGTAGTGTCTCCTGCCTCCTACCCCGGGTCCTTCACTCTGAGTCCTGCCAAAGATAGTGTATCTTACCTGGGTATCTTCAAATATTAAGAACCGAACAAGCCTAAAGTGCTCTGCTTGCCCTCGGTGTGGCTTATCCCCCAGTATCTAAGACAAAGTCCTCCTACCCCGTGTCTTTCACTCTGAGTCTTGTCAAAGATGGTGTATCTTACCTGGGTATCACCAAATATTAAGAACCGAAGAAGCCTAAAGTGCACCGCTTGCCCTCGGTGCGGCTTATCCCCCAGTACCTAAGACACAGTGTATGTAACCCTATACCAGACATTTTGTTATACAGTTTAATGATGTGTACTCTTCACCAGTGTATTTACTGCTTGTGATTAAGCAGCCGACCACAGCCTGCATGCCCTGGAGCCCCCCCCATTACTTTTATTTGTTTTTTCTCTCCCTGTCCAGTACTTTATCAGGGTTTCTTAATAAAGCATCCTTCCCAGTCTTGCTTTTCCTCCTATCGCCCCTAGGTGACACTATTAACCAAGTAACTTGCTATCTTTTTAAATAGTTTTTTTTTCTCCCGCTTATCACTACTGAACCTGGACCTTTTTTTCCTTACCGTTCTCCTTCCCAGTCATACTCCTTACATTTTCTCCTGCCTAAAAACACTTTTTTCCCCACCCTCTCTGATTTTTCACTCTGTGCTTACATTTTTCCTTTCTCTACTGCTGTCCCTAGAGTTTGCTTACAGATTGATTTTCCCTGTAGCTGTTTCTCCCTTTGGCTCACTCCCCATCCCTACCCCCAATTCCCACCCACCCCAGGGGTCCTAGCCTTATACCTCTCAAGCCACACCCCTTCCCAGAAACACCCTATCCTTGTCCTATGCTTATTAACCTTCTATACACCCCAAACTCTCTACTACTACTCCTTATTTTTCTAATACACCATACATAACTATTTCCCTTCCTATCTCCTAACCCACACGCTTTTACACCTATTTTACTCTTCCCTACTCCTATTAATTTCTCTTAAACCATCCTTCTAACTATGGCCCTACCACCTATATCTACATTCCTACCACTATTACTTCTATGTACTACCCTTCCTTTCCTATCTGTATCCTACATACTAACTGCATATGAACATCTCATGTTCAGTGACTTTCAGCATCCCTTCCAGCACACTTTACTTGCTACTCATGTAACCACCTACAACCACTTTAATATCACAGCAACTTCTATCTACTTACTTCCAAAGTATCACAGACTAGGCCACATTACTTATCCCGAATGCAGTAAATCCCTAAACATCTACTCTAAAACTTTACAGTTCACACATAGACCTAAACATTATCTCCTTTTAGATGGAGACATCGCCCTGGTCCCTACAACAAAGATAGCTCCAATCCCCAAACACTCATTCCATCCACCTCTTACAACCCAGAAAATTTGTCTGACTCTTTCCTTATAGCACATCTTAATATTCGTAGTATTAACAATAAAATATCCCTTCTGCATGCTCTCTTAGATGTCCATTCCTTTGACATCCTATGTCTTACTGAAACATGGCTTAAACCAACTACAAAGGACAATGAAATCACCCCACCTGGATACAATATATTAAGACTAGACCGTAAAACCAAAAAGGGTGGAGGAGTAGGCATTCTTTATAAGTCATGGCTACACATCACTTCTTTCAGTGTGCAGGTGGAGGAGTAGCCATTCTTTATAAGTCATGGCTACACATCACTTCTTTCAGTGTGCAGCTCCCTATTGACAGTAATGCTGAAATTCTTTCTGCTAAACTTCAAATAAACACATATAAATCCATCTATTTAATTTGCTCCTCCCTCCCTCCTGGAAACAACATTAATACTCTTGAAAGTTTACTTAGCTGCTTCTCCACTTACCTACCTCAAGAAACAATAGTGCTGGGTGACTTTAATATAGACTGGACTACTTGTAGCTCACCCAAGCCTACTACCCATATTAACCTTTACCAATTTTCCCAAATCATTACCTGCCCTACTAGAATCAATAAACCCAACAACAAAGGAAGCACCCTAGACTGGACCCTAGTTAACACTCACCCATCTATATATAAAACAGGTACTCTTCGTGATGACCTCAGTGACCATTCACTGATCTATGTCATCAGACAAAGACTCACTATCCCCAACTCTAATTTCTTTAGGACTACTTGATCCAATAAAAAATGTAGCCTTGAATGCTTCCAGGCTGAACTTAAAGCATGTGACTGGTCACCACTAAAACACCTCCAACCAGAGGAAGCAGTTTCATACTTTAACAGTAAATTCTTACAAATTCTAGACTATCATGCCCCCAAACGCATTAGGACTAAAGCTGCTCCATGGCTTACAAATGAAACCAGATTGAAAATGTCACATAGAAATAAAATCTGGGCCAAATTGAGATTTTCTAAAAACCCAACAGATCATCTAGAATTTAAACAATTGAGAAATGCTGCTAAAAGGTCTATAATGACTGATAAAAAAAACTTTTACTTTCAGCTCCAGCAGACCCACAAACATAAACCACAAAAAATTGGGTCAGGCATAAACAAACTCTTATACCCAGGTCATACCAAAACACCAACCCCATCAGATACCACCAGTAACAATCCTAAGCATATTGCTAATGCCTTTAATACCTTCTTTACTGAAGCTATCCAATCGCTAGCAAACTCTCTAACCCCCATGTCTGTCATCCACCTCATCTAGCTTACTGCCATCATTCCACATACAGCCAGTCCCTACATCCCTCATTTGCACCTTTCTCCTAAAACTAAATCCATGCACCCCTTCAGCAGACCTCCTAACAACCGAATACCTGCAAAAAGCAGCCAAAGTTGTAGCCTATCCCATTTCTATCCTAATTAATAGAACAATTTCTGAAGGAACTATCCCATATATCTGGAAAATCTCCCATATCATCCCTTTACACAAGGGTGGGAACTCCACTGACCTTTCCAACTTTCAACCGATTGCTTTACTCTCTCCCTTAGCAAAAATAATGGAAAAATGTATCCACTGACAACTACTCAACCACCTTCTCCAAAATAACTTACTAGCTAGCTGTCAGCATGGATTTAGGCCACTCCATAGTACCACCTCTGCCCTTTTATCCTTTTCTGACTGCATCAACAAAAATCATAATAACAACACTCTATCTTCTGCACTTTTCATTGACCTCTCAAAAGCTTTTGATATGGTTAACCATCAGCTTATTATTAAACTACTTAAATCTCTCTCTCTTGATTCACTAGCACTAAAATGGTTCTATTCCTACCTGGAGAACCATCATCAAGCTGTGCTGTTGGATAACACACTATCCACAAATCTTCCTGTCTCCCTAGGTGTCCCTCAAGGCTCTATATTGGGCCCCCTCCTACTCTCAATTTTTATTAATGACTTCAACTTAATTCCTCAAGCTATCTGCATACAATATGCTGATGATTTAACATTAATATGCTCCGCTACTTCATTATCAGAACTTCGATCCCTCACCCAAAAGGTACTGAACATTGTGGAAGACTGGTTCCTACAGCGCTGCCTACTCCTGAACCCCCCAAAAAACAAATTATTGCTTTTTAATCCTACAAAAAAGTCCACACAAATAGACTTCACAGTGTTATCCTGTAATGGTACTGTTACATCTCCTGACTCAGCTACCAAACTCTTAGGAGTAACAATTGATAATAACCTGAGCTTTGACACCCACATAAACAACACAATAAAATCAGTGAACCGAAAGCTAGGCTCACTTTATAGGATTAAATCCTTCCCTACTCCTACAGCTAGAACTACTATTGCCCGCACCCATCTTATCTCTACCCTTCTCTATGCCTCTCCAATTTATACCAATCTTTCCAAAAGCAACCTCAACAAACTTACAAACTCATGCAACAACATTGCCAGATTTGCCATAAGTTCCCCATTTAGAACCCACCATTGTCATAATCTAAAACAACTGGGTTGGCTGGAACTCTATAATCAACTTCTCTTTTACCAGATAACTATCACACAAAAGATCCCCCATCATCCTAGTAACACACCTATACTTACTAGCCTGGTTACCCCCTACATAAATCTATCTACCCTATGCTCAGCAAAGAAATTGCAAGTATCAATACATAAGTCCTATAATAAAGCTGGGGACTCTCTGTTTTCCAGCTCCATGGGGAAAACTTGGAAACTTCTCCCAAAAAAAACTCTCATCTCTTTCCTCTACACCACTCTTCAAGAAGTAACTCAAAGAATACCTTAAAAATAATGGGCTATGTCCATACACTAACCCATATTAATCACTTCCATCCTTCATACTTTGTCTAAGCTTATCTCACTACTGTTTTGCTATGCACTCCTTCCTTCTAACCTCTGAATGTATGCTATGCACTCCTTCCTTCTAACCTCTGAATGTATTTTGCTATCAAGTAACAAAGTTATGTACTAGATAGAGTATCATAAAAGGTACTGTAGTAGTTTGTCCTTTCCTAGCATACTCTATAGAATAATATGTATTTGTCTATACCACTTGTTTATAATATTTTCCCATTTGTCTTGTAAACTTTTGTTGATATATTGATGTTTACCTATCATCTAAATAACTTGTATTGCCTTGTCTTAAAAACGCATTATATCTATATGTCTAGTAACTGTTAGTGGAGCTTTTCTCCCCGGGCCTCTACTGAAAATGGACATATATCCAGTTAGACTAGCCCGGTCAACAAATGTAAAATAAATAAATAAATAAATAAATTGAATAATACCTTTTATTGTGGCTGGTCCTTTAGAGAATACTTTTTTAACATCTTGGGAGTACTTTTGCTTGTTTTAGTGACACTGGCTGCTCCTGAAAGCCTTGCTGTTTTGGTCACACCCTATCATTTGTATTTGTATTAGTATTAATTTTATACAGTATAATTGGGTACCCTTTGTAAGAGCCTTAGGGTAACTGGCTGGTGGCAGTGTGATTACCTCAGAGTCTGGGCTGAAAGGGGAGCACAGCTAGTAAGTTTGTGCCAGCTTTTTCTAGGTGTGTGAAACTCAAATATCCAAGTGTGTGTGTGTGTGTGTGTGTGTGTGTGTGTGTGTGTGTGTCAGCTACTGTGAACATAGATACAGAGCTCCAAAGTGGTCAGTGTGGACATTGTGTGGGTCTGGAGAGAGAGTCTCGCTCCAGGTCTGGAGACAGAAAGAGAGTCTGCCCCCAGGTCTGGAGAGTGTTCCCTATGTACTCTTAAGGGAAACTGTGCTTGGTGCAGGGAGTTGCATTTGAAAATACTGTGTGAATCCATATTTGCTCTTAGTGACTGTCCATCACTGGAGTCAGTGGTGAGGATTGAGTCTCCTTGATTCCTAACCCAGAGTAAGGACCTGTCACATAAGTCATTGCCTAGATTTATTTATTCAGTTTGCTCAGCTTTAATGTTATGATAATGGATCATTAAAATATTCATGTTTTTGGAAGGTTAATTCCATTCAGGGGCATGCATATTTTATTTCTGGTTTGTCTGAGGAGGGAATTAAAATTAAAAATTGAAACACAGTAACTCTAAATTTGGTGTTTTTTTGCAGTAGGTTCCTGTTTGTGTTTCCTGTTCTGCTATTGCCAACTTAACACATTTCTGAAATTTCTGTCAATCCTATACTTGTCATTGTGTGTTTCCTCCCAGTTTATGCTTTAACATAATATGTTGGACTAGGAGGGTGTGCTTATCCCTGTTACTGCTCATGCAGTTCTTTTTATTTATTTATTTATTTTTTTGGTGCCATTCACACAGTTTAGATCTTGGTTGTAGCATTCAGCATGGCTAAGATATTGAAACGTTATGTAGTCCAGGCATTTAAAAGATTAGGAGCTAGCATCTGCACCAGTACCTTCTGTTACCCCTGAGAAACGTCTAGTATGATCCATTTCCTGAAGTGCCAGAACTTTAACCCAGTCATCTAGAGAAGGTGAAGAGAAGACCTTGAGACCTACTTCATTCAGAGTGCTAACTGTGAAAATACCCAGTCCAGGTAGTATGGGTGCTTTGCATGACCTCAAGTTGACAGTGGACTGTGTAAGAAGGTAAGTGACTTGTTTTACTAAAGTTGCCCTTGAGGTGACATCAGAAACACCCTTTCAGCTGGTGAAGGTCCATGTTTACCATGATCAGTTGAAAATGAGAGCAAAATATGTTGCACCCCAGAAACCACATTGGGGAGTGCATCTCAGGGTGCTTGAACACCTTTGATAATGTTTGGTGGTCTGAAGCATACTTATAACCCATCTAGTTTATGTCAAGAGGCCTCTAAAGTTCCCTGGTGATGATTCAGTGATTATGTTCTAGATCTGAGAATTCTTATCTCTGAAACTCTCCTGACTTTTATGTGACTTTCCTCTTAGAGTGAAGATTCTTGCTTCTGCAGGTTCTTCCTGGACATTTGGGTTCAATTGTATGGCTCGGACATTGCAATGTACTTTAACCTTTTTAAATGTCCTGAGAGCTGCTCTTCTTGGTATGGGAGTATACCCTCAAGGGAGTATAAGATGAGGCCAATGCTAGGCTCTCTTCAGAAATATGTCTATTATGGATGTATTAGTTGTCTTTTTCTTCACTACTAAGCTTAGGTAGGTCATCACAGGTCTCTCACATAGTAATTGTGAACCTCCAGTAGAGAAGCCAGAAACTGACTACAGTGATAATTTTCTGTGATGCACTTTTCTAACCCCTTCATCATTTGTGAGGCTGTACCATGTTAGAATAATTGTTGCCACCATGTATCAGGTAATGTTGCCTCCCTGGGCTTCTCAAATGCAGTCTAACTTAGCCTAGTAGCTGTTCCATCAGTTGATTGGATGTAGTATAGTGATAGCAGTCTTCTTTGAAGAAGTGAGGGAAAGGTTTTACTCCAATCTTTTCCTGGTTTCAGAGAAGGATGGTCTTTAGAAGATAATTCTGAACCCATCTGCATTTAACAAGTTTCTGAAAATTTGGAAATTCAAAATGCTTACCCTTCAGACTCCTTTTCCATTACTTTGTCAAGAAGATCTATTGGTAATTTTAGACTTAAAGGCCACATCCCTTCATGTTCCAGCCCACAGTGATAATAGGAATTTCCTTAGTTTCAAAGTGAATGGTAGTCCCATCAGTTTTGCTCCTATTTGGTGTTTTTTAGTGCTTTTGGTGTTCCCCAATGGCCTGGGACCTGATATTCACATCTCTGAGGACATGGGATATCCATATCTAATAATACTTGGATAAATAGGTTCATAGGTAGGTACTAGGCTATCAGCCCAAGGGCCTACGTAAGCCTAGCCAACAAGGTTCCCTGGCTTACGCCACCCAAGAAAGTTATTTTCCTGTGCCACTGTCGAGCAGAGACACAGAAGTGATCCTCGGGGTGTATTTCCTATTTCCCATTTCCCATCCACTCATCATTTCTTGAAGAGTGCTAATGAAGAACTTTGCTTGACATAGATGGGTAGCCTGTTCCAGAGTATGGGAAGTCTCTGGGATAGGATTCTATCCCTCCAGCATGTCCTGTTTATTGTGGTGACAAGGTTTAGGTCCCTAGAGCGTGTAGCTCGGAGGGATTGGGATTTCTTTAGATTTCATTGCTTCATCCAAGCCTCCTGGTAGAAAATAAATGATCAGATCATTGACTTTACCTATAACCAGCATAATCACTCTGGGTCAGACTGATTACAACCTTGGAAATTCTATGGGCACTAGGCCATTCATTGGCCTTAGTCCTCATGCTGTAGCTGGTTGGACTGCACATGAGAAATTCTAGTGGTACCTGAGGAGTCTCTGACAGCAGCATTGCCTTCCCTTCAGTCATTGGATACTGCTTAGCCCAACTATCAAGAAATAGTTGAGTGTAATGCCCCTTTTGGTATGTACCATACAAAGCACCTGCAGCAACTGGAAAGACCTCAGAGGTTTCTAACTAAGAAGATCAAGGGACTCCAGCATGTGCCTTACACAGACAAACTAAAATCCCTGTCACTATATTTAGTATCATATAGATGACTTAGGGGAGATTTATACCTGGCTTACAGAGCAATCTCTGACCCAAACCTAATGAATTTGCTGCACATCCATAAATCAAATGGACTAGAGCTACCCATTTCAGGGACCTAAATATGGCCTGCAACTTGAATAGGATGTGTGAGGGACAGATTTGTCTCCCAGTGACTGCTGTATCTTTGGAATAGGCTGCCAATTCATGTGAAGCAGAGCACCTCTATGACACTGTTTGAAAGGAACCTGGACGAGTGGGTGGGGCACTGTGAATTCTTGCCAGGAATAGCACCCACAACCCTTTGGACATGGGGAGTCATTACTAAATGCAGTCTTGGGTATTAACTAGCATTTCTGTGGTATTACATTGCGATGAAACACGTAAGCTTGAAATGATCTCCAGGTTGATAGCCTAGTAATCTCCTATGATCCTGTGAAATGCTGTAAGGTGAATCTTAGAGCCTTTTTACAACTCTTCAATGTAATGATGGCCTAAACAAAAAAATCATGAGTAAGAAAAGAAATATTGTCTTATTTTTCTTTCAAGGAAAAATAAGTTGTGTCTAAAGATTAATATTCAAAGCTAACAAAGCAGTAGTTCCCCCAAAAATTGAGAAAACTAATTTAAAGATATACAAATCCTATCTAGGAATTTACTGGCCCTCCAAAGAGAGATAGTAACCCTCTGTGTACCCCTCTAGCATTAGTACAAATAGCTAGAGGTATGTATTATACAGCTAAGGGCCTGGGAGAAGAAACCAAAGCACTGCTCTGTTTCACATGAATAGGCAGCCTGTTCCAAAGATACTGCAGTCACTGAGAGATAAATCTGCCCCTCCAGCATATTCTATTCAAGTTGCAGGCCATATTTAGTTCCTTGGAATGGGTGGCCCTAGTCACATTTCATTTACGGGTATGCAGCAAGTTCATTAGCTTTGGGTCTGAGATTGCTCTGTAAGCCAGGTATAAGTCTCCCCTAAGAGGACTGTGTATGATACATAGTAAAGTGACAGGGACTTTACCTGGACTGTGTACTGCATGTGCTGGAGTCCCTTGATCTTCTTTGTTAGAAACCTCTGAGGGCTCTCCAATTGCTACAGGTGCTTTGTACGGTACATGCCAAATTGGGCGTTATACTCAGTTATGGGCCAGATTAGTGCCTTGTTCATGATTTTGGTCATTTGTTCACAATTATTTTTGTCTTTCTCTTTGATTCTTGAGATAAGAAGGCTGAGACATATATGCAGTGGAGGGACTGGTTGATCACTGCATTTAAGACAATGCCTTTACTAATCAAGTGTGCTACATAGAATGCCTTCCTTATCACAGTAGACACACGGTGATTGAAGTTACGGTCACAGTCAACTTGTAAACCCAAGCCCCTTACCACTTTGTGGGTACTTAATGTATTATTGTTGATTTGATAGTGTGAAGGGAAATTGTTTGTGCCAAAGGGAATGATGATGCATTTCTTTGGATGTAGTTTGAGACCGTGACTAAGACATCAATTGTTGGTGTGTGTAAGACCCTTCTGAAGTATACTGACATAATTTGGGAATTCAATAATTGCATCCAGTTTGCAGTCATCCACAAACCTGGTCAGCCATAACCCCTTAGTTTTGACCTGAACTTCTGAGTTGTATATACCAAACAGTAAGTCACCCAGCACTGACTCCTGTGGCACCCCGCTGGTAACAGGTCTGCTGGTTGATGTGGAGTCACCCACTTTGATAGTGTGTACCCAGTTTGTGAGCCAGTTAGCAAACCATATTACAACAAAGGGGTTTACATTCAGATTGCTAACTTTATCTGTAATGCCGAAGTGTAGGATTGTGTCAAAAGCCTTTAGAATCCCATGCCCGTTAAAGTATGTCCATGCAGGCTGTGGTACAGTGGGGACTGGTGAATTTACCCTTTTTTCCACTGTAGTACAATCTTGGAATTGATATATAAAATTTTCTGAGGGTGTTTGTGTGTGTGTGTGTGTGGGGGGGGGGGGGTGGGCACAGTGGAGCTTTCCCCCCTGCAAAAATGTAGATTTTTTTTTTACATTTGAATTTTTGGAAACACAAACATATGGTCTCAACCATATGAATTTCAAGTTTCCAAAACTTGATAATATGATATAAATTCATATATATATATATATATATATATATATATATATATATATATATATATATATATATTCCATACATTTGGTCGAATTACACAGTCAAAAATGATACCAGGCACTGAAAGCTCACTTGGTCAAAGTTCATCTGGCCGAAAATGGAATATAGCCCCTGCCCCACTGCAGTGCAACCCAGGAGTGAGAATATTAAATAAGGGGGGGCATGGGGGCACAGCCTCCCACAATGGAGGGTGTGCAGGGTGTAGCACTATTATAAGAAGGTATATCCATTAGAAATGCATTGATATATATCTTTAGTAAAAACTATTGGCATAATGTGGGGGACTATGCCCCCACACCCCCTAATGTGGGGGACTGTGTCCCCCACACCCCAATGTGGGGGGCACCCTTATTTAATATTCTCACTCCAGCGTTGCACTGCAATGGGGCAGGGGCTGTATTCCATTTTTGACCAAATGAACTTCGACCAAGTGAGCTTTCAGCCAAGTGAAATGCCTGGAATCATTTTCAACTAAGTGTAATTCAACCAAATGTATGGAATCCATATATATATATATATATATATATATATATATATATATATATATATATATATATAGTTTGGTGCATTTGATGAGATTGACAATCCCTGGAATATTCCCTTTTCCTGTAGATTGTGCGATCTTGTAGTTAGAATATTTATTTAGCAGGGGGCCTAGGTGGTGCAGCCCCCCCATGTAAGAGGATGTTTATTTTTTTTAATTAATATTTTCATGTGCTGAGTAGCAACCTTGGCACATATATAGTAGGAAGTTGACATCTCCGTTTTGATCTGGAGTGGTTTACCAACTGAAGGTAAACTATATATATATATATATATATATATATATATATATATATATATATATATATATGGATCTACTTTATTTGGTCGAATTTCACTTGGTCGAAAATGATTTCAGGCAGCCCACTTCACTGAAAGCTCATTTGGTTGAATTTCATTGGGGGTGTGGGTGGGGGGTTTAAATAGTTTTTACCAAACATATATATATATATATATATATATATATATATATATATATATATATATATATATATATTGATGTATTTTTAATGGATACACCTTTATAAAACAGTGATTACGCTACAATTATGTGGGGGGGCTATGCCCTCCCCATGCCCCCCTTACTTAATATTCTCACTCCATGGTCGCACTGCCATGGGGTAGGGGCTGTATTTCATTTTCGACCAAATGAGCTTTCAGTCAAATGAGCTTTCATTGAAGTGGGCTGCCTGAAATCATTTTCGAAAAATGTGAGTTGATGAAATAAAGTAGACCCTATATATATATATATATATATATATATATATATAAAACATATCTATTTGACTGCAGGTAAAGGTCATTGACCTGCTACAACAAAAAACACTCCATTCCCATTCGCCCCACCCATTCAGTGGCTTCTTCCAGCCCCCCTTGCTTTGAAGTCACCTGCTGGCAGTGCTGAGAGGCAGAAAGAAGTGATAACATCAGGGAGGCAGCTTTAGATTCTAACAAAAAAGTGCAAATATTCCATGACTTAATCAGTGAAGGGTACTTCTTTGATATCTCCTGAAAACAGGGATAAAAAAAACATGGAATAAAGTACCTCAAGAGAAACAACTGACACCATTTTTTTTTTAAATTAAACTAGCACTTTCTTTGGTACTTGTGACATTCATTTCAGATCATTTTATGAGGTAAAAGAGATGGCAAATATGGATAGCATTTCATTGTATGAATCAAGAACCCACACAGCAAAATAAGACTTTTATGTACCTTATTAAGCCTTTCAACAACACCCCTTTGTTTCCTCTTTTTTTTTTTTTTTGGCTGCGTGATTTTTTTTCCCCATAGAGTACTTTATTGTGGTACAGAAAACAATCAGGCATAGTGTGGACCTGCTTTCTCCCCTGCAGACCAGTGAATGCCCACTTTTAAAAATGAGAGTCATAACCTTTGCTGATACAGTTAAAGATCTGTTAGGGTAAAAAAAAGCCCCTTCCACCCAAATTAATGGTCTCCCAAGAGAAGCTTATGATTATAGAAAGCATTAATTATATGAGAAAAATTTTCTGTTGGCTGGACTAATGTTCCCTCTTCACCTAAAATGTTGCATGGTAATGACAATAACAGAATTGGGGCATGGCCAGGATGCTGACAGGCTGGCAGCACAGTTTTCTTGCTCTGCTACTATTTCCATTTCTAACAGGAAATGTTATTTTTATAATATCCTAAACTAATTATCTTAATAAAGTCAGTTACCTGATACTACATAGGAGAATATTATCTAAAAACTGTCTAAATATTTAAATTTTTTTCTGTCAAATTATTCATTTGAAAGGTCTGTACCTGTAAATGTGAAATGAGTCATTCATAGATAATTTCTTAGGACTTGCCTTTAAAGAAAGATCTGTTTTTTTCTAACAGCCAAAAACTTTGTTTAAAAATGGACAGAATGGATAGAAAACTTGACAGCTTTAAAGAAAAATGTACCAAACAGATGCATGAGATTTTAAAACGGAAAACTCAGATATGCGGAATAGAAGATGCCTTTAATGACATAGAAGGCAGAGTATCCAAAGATGAAAACAACATTGAATTTCTACTGCAACAGAATACCTTATTACCAAACAAAACTGATGACTTGGAGAACAGATCCAGGAGAAATAACATTCATATTTTTGGACTGCATAAAAAAATAGGAGGAGAAATATGGTCAGCTTTCTTACTCCCTGGCTTCCTGAGAGACTGAATTTATCTGAAACAATGTCATATGGTATAAAAAGAGCACACAGGTCTTTAGTTTCTACTTCATCAAAAACTAACTCTTCACTGTGATGAGTTATTTTTGAGTTCTCATCTCAACACAAGAAGCTAATACTTGAAACAACCTGGTCCAAATCTAGTATTAAATTGGATGACAAACTAATAAGATTTGACAATGACTGTTCCAATGCTGTGATGACCAAAAGGAAAAGTTTTTTTGCCTCATAAAAGAACTGGAGTGCCTTCTGTGTGGAGTCTGCATGTCCTCCCTGTGGTCGAGTGACATATAAAGACATGCAGGTAGGTGTGTGTGTGAATGGGTGTGGCTTCTTTGAAGGTTAGGCATTGGGCTGGCAACTCGGCACCGTAGAAATCCACTGCCAATCATTAGCGGACCGGATTTCCGCTGTGGCCACCCCCTAACCGGGAAAAGCCGAAAGACATTACTATAAAATAAGTTAAGAAAAAACAGTTTAAGGTGCATTTGCTCTTTCCTGCCAGGCTCAAAATATTCCTTCCTGATGAAATTAGACACTTTAAAGATCTAGACTCTGCATTGTTATTTAAAAAAAAAAAAAAATATATAGCTAAACTGAAAATATGGACTGGTACAACAGTACTTTGAAGGGAAAAGTAGAAGTAAATGCCTAAAAATCCAAGGAGAAGAAAAAGAAACTAAAGGACAAATGACTCTTTAATGCTTTAGTATAACATTGATGTTAACTGTTCTTTTTCCATGACAACATTTACCAATTCAGTTACTGGAGATATAGGTGAAAGGAGGGAAACAAGGAGTCACTTTTCTATAAAGTAAATAAATGCCACTTTTTCCCCTATATGTATTGGATAAGCTAATATTCTGTATTTTATTTTCCATATTAAATATATGCCTTAGCTTAATGAGTATTAAGAAATTAGCTCTAACTAATAATCAGCTTTCTTTACACACATACACACACATATATATATATATATATATATATCCTTGTTTCATTTCTTCATATATGTGCCACATAAATCCTAAAGTGATAGCTCATGATAACATAACACGTTGCTCACAGTACATTATTGTGTTGTGAATGGGCTGAATGTTTATGGTGTTTTCAGCTTTTAACTCTTAATTAAAATGAATCATGATGCATCATGATTGGAATATGTGGTGTGTTGTATGTATGAGATGTTTATGTGCTTTCTCTAAGAGATATCAGACTGTTACGCTGTTTATGAGTGCTTCTTTACTAATATAGTGATAAAAAGTGGGTGTATGCAGTGTGTATGAAGCTGTTCTCCTTTTTCCTATTTTTATCTTTTTTTTCTTATATAGTCTTATCTGGCATGTTTGGTGCTGGTGTATTCACTGGGGAGGGGTTAGGAGAGGAGTAGTCATGACAATTTCTGTGTTTTTAACACTGGGGTTTCACTTTGAAACCTGTCAGTTATTTTTGTTCTCCCCTTCCCTACTAGGATAGATAGGGGAGGAAAAAAAGACAAAATAAAGAGAGAGAGTATCAAATAGTTATAATAAAAACTAAAATGATAAGAAGTGTTATGACATAGGTTCTTAAATGGCAGGGAGCGGGTTGATTTTATCCACTTATACAGCCTTTTTTCTCAGTGTAACATGAATGAAAGTTGTTTACTGACAGTGGTATTTCCCTCACACAGAGCAGGTTCTAATAAAGAAGTTATGTCTTACCATAACATTCCATCTGTGTTGTAGATCTTTGTTCATTCATTACCATTAGGACCTCAGTTCCGTCCTCAGAACCGATATGGCTGTTTCCAAGCTCGCGCCAGCCAAAAACTCTCAGCTAAGACCTACCCATAATGCCCCTCTCATAGTTACTTCAGATCGAGTTTGCCCGCCCTTAGATAATAGATGTAGTAATAGAAAAAAAATAGTAGGAGACTCTGTCTGAGCAAATACCCTAACCAGGAGTTCCTAAAGTCCACCAGGAGTCCAGGCAGGGGGAAGGAGGGTGGAAAGTAATGAATGAACAAAGATCTACAACACAGATGGAACATTATAGTAAGACACAACTTCTTTATCTGATGTTGTAAATCTTTGTTTATTCATTACCATTAGGACCGAGTCCCCAGCTACTTGAGTACAGGGTGGTCCTAAGGAAGGATATTCCTGAGCACCATAGAACCAAAAGATACCCGTCCTCTGGAGGCGAAATCCAATTTGTAATGAGATATAAAGGCATGAGGTCTTGCCCAAGTGGCTGCTGTGCAGATATCATCCAGAGAGGCTTTGTATTGAAATGCTGTAGAAGTAGCCATAGATTTGGTAGAATAAGCCTTTATTCTGGAAGGTAAGGATAGCTTATTCTGTTGGTAGATAAAGGTAATGATGTTTCTAAGCCAGGAGGATAAAGTCACTTTGGGAACAGGTTTACCCAATCTGGGTCCTGCGAAGGCCACAAACAATTGATCTGTTTTCCTAAAAGATTTAATCCTGTCCAAATAATAACGAAGCTGCCGATGCACATCAAGGGTGTGCAAAAGGTACTCCCCTCTGTTATAATGCTGAGGGAAGAAAACCAGCAGGTCAGTAGATTGATTAATGGAAAAGCCAGAAATGACCTTGGGGAAGAAAGAAGGGTCAGTATGAAGGGACACCCTATTCGTGTGGAAGATCAAGTAAGGACTCTTGACACTCAGATACTCTTCCTACTGAGGTAAGTGCTACTAGAAGTAAGGTTTTCCATGACAAAAATTGCAAATCACATGAATCAAAAGGCTCAAAGGGAGAATGTGTGAGAGACTGAAGTACCAAAGTCAAGTCCCAGGGTTCGAAGGGAGGCTTGACCAGAGGTTTAACATGTAATACTCCTTTCAAAAAGTTCTTGCATAGGTGGTGTGACATAATTGAACAATTATCAAGATCATTATGAAAATTGATGATAGCTGCTAAATGTACAGTGATAGTCGAAGCTGAGGCTCCTGCATGCTAAAACAGTAATCAGGTAATGTAGGATCTTTTGAATAGGCATAGAGAAAGGGTCTAAGTTCTGATCTTTGGCCCAAATAGAGAACCCGGTCCATTTACTAGAATAAGCTTTCCTAGTGGAAGGTTTGTGTGAAGCCAGAAGAATTTCACGAACAGGAAATGGGATGTCGGGCAGCTTGGCAATCAAGGAAGTGAAGGAACTGAACTGTGAACTTGAGACTGTGCAGGATCGGATGAATCAGTCCCTGAAAATGAGATAACAGGTCTTGGGAATGATCCAGGATCCACCGACTGTGAATCAGATGAGGCCATAGGGAAGACCCGGTGGCCATTCATGCATTACAGCATCCCTCGGTGGTTCCCCCTGAGGGGGGAGAAGGGCAAAACAGCTTCTGCATTTGTAGTTTAGGGGAGAAGAAAAAAGGTCACAGCAAAGCTTGCCCCAGTGTTGGAAGATCCAATCCACTGTTACAGGGTTGAGGGACCACTCGTGAGGCATCAGGATGTTCCTGCTCAGATTGTCCGCAATAAGTTTGGAACTCCCGGGAATGTGTGTTGCTATAAGGAAGCGGTTGGAAGCTATTGCCCAGTGCCAAATCCTCATGACTTCCTGACACAGGGAGTAAGACCTGGTTCTGCCTTGCTTGTTGATATACCAGACAACTGACATGTTGTCTGACTGAATTGCAATGGTCCCAGAGGGTAGGGACGCATGGAACGCTTGCAATTCTAGAACTGTCCTCAGTTTCTGGACATTTATGTGCAAATTGACCTCCATGGGGGACCAGGTGCCTTGGACAGTCTTTCCCTGGAAATGCCCCCCCACCTTAACAGGGAAGCGTCTGTGGTCACTGTGGACATGGGCTGGAGAAGACAGGATGGTCGACACCAAAGATTAATTTGTGGGTTCATCCACCATAACATTTATTCCTTGCAACAGTTTTGAAAGACATATGTGGTGGAGTGGGTAAATTTAGCAATGACCATTGTGCGGAAAGGAGCCACTGTAGGATTCTCATGTGCAGTCTCGCTAGTGGTACCAATGTAATGGCAGCCACCATGGAGCCTAAGAGTTGCAGTACAAGACATGCTGGTACATAGGTAGAAGGTCTTGGATTTGGTATGTTATGTTCGAAAACCTGTGAGGGGGGAGAAAAGCTTGACAGGATGTTGTGTCAAAGACCTTTCCCAATGAATTCCAGTGTCTTCATTGGAGACATTGAGATTTGTCCTTGTTGATTGTAATCCCCAAGCGGAGAGCGAGACCTTGAGTGTAAGAACATTCCTGGTTGGAGCGGTAAGGAGCCAATCATCTAGATAGGGAAATACCTGAAATCCTTGTAGTCGAAGATGAGCTACCACAACTGCCATACATTTGGTGAACACTCGAGGGGCTGTCGAGAGACCGAATGGCAGTGCCCTGAACTGGTAGTGATTGGCTCCCAGCCGGGAGCAGAGAAACCTCCGGGAGCAGTGATCCATCTTTTTGTGGTAGTACATGTCCTGGAGGTCTATAGAGCACATCCAGTTATCCCTCCCTAGGAAGGGAAGAATGGACTGTATCATGACCATCTGGAAATTTTGAAGTTTGATAAATTTGTTCAATAGGCTGAGATCCAGGATTTGTCTCCAGTCCCGTCTTTTTTGGTACTAAAAGGAACCTCGAGTAAAATCTGGATCCTGTCTGGTCTGGTGGTACTGGTTGGATGACTCTTTTCCTAAGCAGCTTTTCTATTTCTAAGGCTGCTAATCCCCTCTGATTGGGTGGTACATCAGAGATGGGAGTTAAATTGAATGGTATTTGGTAGCCTCTGGATATTATTCTCTGCATCCAAACATAAGATTCCAGGCTGGTAGTTGCAGAGAAAAACGACCCCCAACTGCTTCCAGAGGAAAGCAATCGGGCCACTGCTCAGGAATGCTGGTAGGGTCTGCCAAAGAAAGAATCTCTAGCGCCCTGGTTATGCGGATCCCCTCTACCCTGAAAGGGATGTCTTCCATATGAGTTGCCACCTCTGCCCTGGGGGGATTGTTCACAATGAGTGTCATGAATAGGTCCTTGGGATTTCTTGAACCACATATTTCCTCCCTTTTGGTTCCTGGAGTAGGACCTCTGGGGGTTGGAAAGGTGTATGCCCACAGCAGACAAGTATTTCCATCTTTCTCACTATTTTTAAGTGTGTCTCGTACTTTGGGTCCAAAAAGTGCAGATTTGTCGACAGGTGCATTGATGAAGGAAGATTTAAAGGGGTCTGTGAAGTCACACAACTGCATCCAAGCATTACGTCTCATGACAACGCCTGATGCGGCAGCTCAAGCTGCCCTCTCAGTGGGGTGAAATATCAAACACATTGAGGAGTTTGAGATGGATTCAAGGGTAGCTAGCTGCAAGGCGACATTATCACACACCTCATCAGGCAGTACCCCATCAAAAAGGGAGACATTTCAGACTTTAGGTCTCTTTGGAGGCGAGTAGTGTGTGCCAGACAGTACAGCGACCGAATGTCGCTGAAGCATAGGTCCATTTCCCTTGTCTATCCATGGTCTGGGACACTCTGTTTGGAGGATGGACAGTGGGACTATCTTCTGCCAGTTCCCTCTTGGTGGCCACCGCCACGACCATAGAATCAACTGTCAACTGCTAGGACCAGTGAGGCTGGTCTTCAGGTGTAGATAACATCTTTTGTCTGGCCTCTGAGGGACAGGTTCTATGTTGTCCATGACCTTCCAGGCACACTGCACAATGATTTTAACAAGGTTATCTGCTGGTGGAGTCACCCAGGAAGTAGATGGCCAGGCACGGAAGGCTTGCAGGAACACCGATTCCTCATAAGAATGGTTATAGGACTTCCAATCTCCCCACTGCTTGAGGATTTCAAGAATGTCTCTGAATGAGATTTCATCTGGGGAAGACCATGGGGACCCTTCCCCCTCATCATAATCAGTGTCTTTGATGATAGATTCCTTCGGTGAATCAAGGTGCTTCCTCTTGCACTGTTTCTTCCGGGGTGGCTTCCCAGTGGGATTGTCTGAGGAGGACTCTGGAGATGGGGTTCCCTTCAAAGAGGGTTCTTGTGACTCCCGTGCCCAGGGTCATGAAATAGAGGGTTGGGAGTGGTGCATGCTAGGGGAGGGTTCTGATACTGATGTCATTGCTGCTGACTGCAAGTCCACTACCTGTACAGCAGGCCCACCTGAGGAGGGGTGGGAGTCCGGAACTGGGAGGGACAACCTTGGAACTAGGATCACATCTTGCCATGAGGTGCTCTGAGAGAATTGCAAGTGATTGGAGCTGTGGACATAGATGGCGCCAGCAAGAAAATAGGTACCAGGATACGGATCATCCAAGCACTGCTTTGGGAGAGCATCAGTTCCACTGGAGCTGATGCAGCAAGGGTGGATGGTGCTGACAGGGAAAACACTGCTGTCAGAACTGAGACAGTATGCACCGGAGTGGAAGTATCTTGTCCTTGGCAGGTATTAGAGTTTTGGAGCTGATGGAGCCAAAGAAACTGTTGGCACTGTGGCTGGGGATGGTGCCGAAGCAGGTACAATCATCGGAGCCAATGTTGGATCCAAGGACAGTACCGAAGTCAGTGGTGCTGAGGTTGGAACTGAAATAGGGGTGAATATTATGGATAGCACTGAGGGAGAAGACACAGAGCCTGGTGCTGAAGATGTCTGCACCGAGGGTCCCGGCGAAGCATGGAGCTGACTCTGTTCTATAACTTACGGAGATGCTGGAAATGAGTGACTCCGTTTGCCCTTATGTTTTTTTTGGAGGGGGTGAGTCCTCTGACCCAGCTATAGTCTCTGAAAAAGGTGTCTTGAGTAATCCATTTTTCCTTATGTTTTCTTGTCTTTGGAGGGGGTGAGACCTCTGACACAGATAGAGACTCTGAAAAAGGTGTCTTGAGTAATCCGTTTTTCCCTATTTTTTTGGTGTTTGGAAGGGGGTGAGACCTGAGACTCAGAGCCTCTGAAAAAAGTGTATTGAGTAATACTTTTAAGATAAGTTTATTTTTACATTTTGCTAGTGTACAATTACTAAAACTAGCACAAATGTCACAGGCGGCTTGAATATGATCCACGCCCAAACAGTAGACACAACGAACATGTGTATCTGAGTTAGGCATCTTACGTCCACACTTGTCATACTGTTTAAAACCCAACTTAGCTTTGTCTGACATAGTAAGGCAACAAGGCTATCCTACAGAAAAATTAATGGAGAAAATACCAATGATGTTATTTTAAAAAATACCACTAGTAAAAAGGAAAGACCTGTCAAAGACAGGAGAGATGGACAGTACCAATAAAGGAAAAAATTAAATTACCAAGAAAAAGGGTAGGAAATAGGCCTAGGTTATAGGCGACAGTGAGAAAGGGCTAACTTGACTAAAAATTAAATAAGTTTGAAGAGAAACTGTCTTAAAATTAACAGATTTCTACTTAGCCTTGAGAGAGATGGCTAGCACGTCTGACTAGAAACACAGCAAATGAGATCTGAGTAACTAGGAGAGGGGCATTATGGGTAGGTCTTAGCTGAGAGTTTTTGGCTGGTGCGAGCTTGGAAACGGCCGTATCGGTTCTGAGGACGGAACCAAGGTCCTAATACTAATGAATAAACAAAGATTTACATTAGATAGAATGTTTCTTTCCCACCCTTTTCTCTCGGGAGACAAATGTATACATAGTTCTTTTGT
This sequence comes from Protopterus annectens, assembly GCF_019279795.1. Taxonomy (NCBI): domain Eukaryota; kingdom Metazoa; phylum Chordata; order Ceratodontiformes; family Protopteridae; genus Protopterus; species Protopterus annectens. The sequence goes on from NC_056751.1 coordinate 586,835,835, forward strand.
GTGTGTGTGTGTGTGTGTGTGTGTGTGTGTGTGTGTGTGTGTGTGTGTGTGTTTAAGAAATACTGGATAAAATGTTGTTTTATACTTGACTTTAACATACAACTTAAATGCAAAATAGTAAGAAGGTGTTAATTAACTTGCACTCTGTTATATTTACTTCAAAGTTACTATTTTAACCCTTGTGAAACCTGTATTTCTCTCTCTAATTTATATAATACATTTCATAGAACTGTGGCACATACACAATACAGAATTAATTTCTTCAATTTATCCTAAGATGTTATAGTATTCAAATTACATTCTGTTCTATTAATTTAAAGAAGGGATGATCTTGTTTGTCTGTTGATGTAAGCCCCTTGCTTGGTTGCCTTTTTCTGCATATGTGGGCAATATATATGCATATGTTTATGACAATGGTTGTGGTGATGATCTGTGTTGGTTTCTGTGTGGATGTGCTTTTTGAGCAGGAAGTGAGGAGCTGAAATATATGGCACTATTAGAAGCTCATGCTCTGAAAGCTAAATGAAAGTCTGATGCACCGTAAAGGAGGGACTAATATGAAAGTAATAGCATGTTTTACACAAAGTCAGACAAAATTACACAGTCAGTTTGATAAGCTGGGAATTTATGTGTCTTTTAAAAAGACTGACTTGCGTATGTTGCCAACCATATGTTATCACTCAGTACAAATATAATTCTGGGAACATATTAGTTATTTTAGACATCACAGTTACTCTTTTACTATTTCATATCTCATAGTATGTTCTTGCGAATATAATATCCTGTTTATAGAAAAGACATGTTTTGCAAGATAACTGTATATGCAAGTCCTCACAAAGATTTTTTTAGAGAAATTTATTTGTTCTTTGAAATGTCATATGTGTCTGCCATAATATCCAAGCATGTGTAGTCTTGTAATCAGAAATGAGTTTAAATAGTTAACTAATTAGTCACATTATCACTAATATATAATAGCTTATTAGTAATATAGCATGATTGTTATAAAGAATGTTACATGTATTGTCTTTAATCTGTGTTAATCTCTTTTTCTCAGAACTCAAAGAAATGATTGGATTTATTATAATACAATATAGGCTGATGTAAATAGAATAGAACCAAATGACTACAAGATCTGCTATACTTTACAGTTTATAAGTTTTATAGCAAGCAAATGAGCATTTATAATCTAAATATTATGTATATACTAACTCCTTTTAATTTTGTTAAATAAGTTAGACCATTCATAAATCATAACTTTAGAAGTAGTAGAGTGATGGTAGATACTTATTTGTGAGTAGGTGGTAGTGTCTGAATAGGATTTCTGTTCAAACCAGGAGTTTTAAACTCAATGGGAAAGAACAGTGTATGTATAGTAGTTTACAATTTTTTTTTTTGGTGCCTACTATTCTTGATAGAAAGTTTACAGTTAACAATCTCAATTATGTTATATCTATGAGTAAACAGTTCACTAGATGATATAATCATTTTTCAATACCATATTATTTACAAATGTATGAGGGTACTATATGTAATATCTATTTTTTTTCCTATTTTGGTAGTATGGCCAACTTCAAATGCATATCAGTAAACATCAATGGATTAAATAATGGCTGTAAAAGGGGATGTTTATACAGATTTTTAAAAATATTTAATTCCAAAGTTATCTGTTTAAAGAAAACACATTTAATAAAAGAAGATTTGAACAGACACTAAACACTCATATATTGACTAGCTCTCATTATAAGCAAAGGAGAAAAGGGATGGCTATTTATGGAAAAATTCTTTGCCTCTACCTAAAATCCTGAATACATTTAATGATGAAAAAGGCATGTTTTGTTCTGTAACTTTAACGATTCAAAGGAAACTACACACTTTTATTAATGTCTATTTGATACCTGGATTGGGAATACAAACAGTTAAACAACAGTTTGAGGAAATAATACGACTATCAAAGGGAAACATTATTTTTGCAGGTGACTTTGTGTTCTATCTGACAGGGATACCAACACTAGCTGTAAAAGGAAGAAACCTGCCTCAGTCAAGGCTCTGATGGAGTTCACTGACATATATAATATGAGAGATACAAATGAGTTTTCAGTATCAGAATCCCTCTTTACACATATCTCACAAAGGCATGGGACACAATCATGAATAGATTATATGTTTCAAATGGGTCTATATCATATAACTGAAAAAAAATATTTGTTGAACACTAATCAGTGAACTGCAAAAATTCAAACTTCCATTTAAGCTAAAAAGTATAGCTGGGGAAAAACAACCAGTTGGCCATCATTGAGGATTTGCCCTTTTCCCCACTGTAGTGCAATCTTGGAATTGGTATATTTAGTTGGGGGGTGTGGGGGAGGCAATGGGTTTTATTTGAAGTTTTTGTGTAGTTTGCTGGGTTGGCCAACTGTTTTTTAATCCAGCAAGAGTTTTTGCTTAAATGTACGTTCATTATTTAGAATTTTTGCTTATTAGTGTTTGACTAATAAACTAGGGCATTACATTTCAATTACTGGATGAACCGGTAACCAAAGATTTGATTTTTGGGGGGAAGACTTCTTGTGCCAACAGACAAATGGGCATTATAAACAATAGATCAAAGTTATATTAGAATTTGTATGGAAACCAGTCTAGTTCAGTTTCACACATCCCATCACATCAGCTAATATAGGCATTACTTCTGATGAATCACTTGATGTTAAGGCAAGACAGTAGGTACCTCCCAGTCAGACAGATCAAGGCTTCTGTTCCAGATTACTGTTGTTCCCCAGAAAAGACCAAAACGGTAGGACCAGTACTAGATTTATTTGACCTGAACATTATTGTGCAGACACAAATATTCATGATAGTTACACTGAAAACATTACTGCTCTTTATATATGAGGGATAATAATGATAATAGTAGTAGTAATAATAATTATAAATATAAATAATACCCTTTGTTAGCAATGTAGAGCCAGTGGATACACAATCCCTTTTTAGTGGGTGACCTGGGAGCAATGCCTGGTTAAGTGACTTGCTTAAGGTCAGATAGTAGGCAACCAAGGACTGAGGGCATCAGACCCTGTATCACAGGAACTATAGCTAACAACCTTAACCCTCTGTGCCAGTATCTGGTGATGTTGGGCATTTGACGATGCTTACTTATACATCTGGTTAAAGTCAAATCTTGGAAAGTACCTCAGATTTCAGATAGTTTGCCATCATTTCCAGTTTTCAGTATTGTCATCTGGACAGCTTACACCCCCCTCGGAGTACTCACTGTTTAGCTAAACAGACAACAAAGGTTCTATGGAATTCAAGAAAACTTTAATACAAAATAAATTGAAATAGAACAAGTGTTTCAGATGAACGCATTCTATTGGTTCTGAAGACATATGCTAAAGAAATATTTAAATCCACAGCAAACATCAATTAACCAGTCAGAAAGGAAACCTAATAATGTACCCCTTTTAATTCTTACAAAAATATTTTATATTTTATTATTTAAAGTATTGCTGAAGGTAACATATTTAAAAATATACCATTCTTCTCTCTCTAATAAAACTTGCGTAACATTTACTAATAAATCATTGCTTTTGCATGTATACAAAATAAAAAAAAATCATTAGAATAATATCAGAGTTATGCTTACACTGAAAAAGTAGTGTTATGGGGCTTTTCAGAGGCCAACTGCACATCTCTGAGATGGTCTAAAATACATTCTCTGTTTAGTCTGTCTTATGTAATACTGGTTACAGAGACATTTAATACAATAAACTACTGCTTTCATATAAGAATTGTACATTCCACTGGGACCCATTTTTGCCCATTTATGATATGGGAATGTACTAAATCAATACAGGAACCTTTACAAAGTAAATCAGATTCAACTGATAACTTTGTATGCACTAATCTATGCAAGAAACCTGGTGAATTTTTGTAAGAAAATTTCAACCAACAGTCCAGTTTGGAACCCAGAATCTCATCAGATTCGATCAGATTCAATGATATTCCAATACTTTCTCAATATATGCACTACCCTATAGACCCATTACAGTTTTAAGCCATAGTTATAAAGTGTTTGTCTATACTAGCTAAACAAATGGCAAAGTGTTGCTGAAAATGATAGATATGGAATGTCATTTTGTGGTGGTGAGGTAAACATTTGACAACATTAACGAAACAATGATGATCCAGAGGGAGACAGAATGTAAGAAAATACCACTGTTGCTGTTGGACCTTGATGCAGAGAAAGCATTTGACAGAGTGAGCTGGGATTTTATCAGTAGGGCAATGGAAGCATTTACATTTCTTGATAAAATAATATGGTTAATTAGGAAGATATATTAAGGACCAAAGGCAAGAATTAAAGTAGGAGGTTTCTCTCTGGTAAGTTGTCTCTGAAGAGAGGAACAAGGCAAGGGAGTCCTCTTTCCCCTTTGTTGTTTGCTTTATATTTAGAGCCATTGGCAAAGAAAATAAGGGACTCAGAAATTCAAGGATGTAATTGGTATGGTAATGAATAAAGATTGGTATCATTTATAGGATATTATTATTTTGTATTTAATAAATCATCCCCCCCAAGCAGGGTGCAAGGGTGACAGGGTTCACTGGAAACTTAAATCTGTACACTGTGGTCTCATCTAAATAGGCAGTGAGTCCATTCAATCCAACCACCGTTTAATTAGGACAAACTATGTGCCACCTCTGGCCTTTAAGTAAGTGTTAGAAGCATCCAGTCTTCTGTGTATATTTTAGCCTGCATAGTAATTAGTCAGAAGGCAAGTACTTTAGTGTCCTAGTTTTGTAAGCGATAGCCTTATAGCCTGTAAACCCAGCTCCACTGACATCCTGCTGGTCAGCTTTTGCTCTCTCCTTCCTAATAGACACTGACATTTACTCCTGCTACTCAAACTATTTCTTTCTCTTATATTTTTCTTCGCTTCTTCTTGACATTTTAATCCCATTATTTATATCCTCCTTTCTTTAGTGGAACTGCATGACTTCAAGGAAGTCACCCTTGGTCCCCCCCCTTCCATTATTATTTCTCCTTGCCTGAGACAATTATTAAACCAATTTCAGCTCTGAGCTAGTATTTTTGTACAGTCAACATTGATTCAGTGTACTCAACTCTCTCTTTAGTGTGTTTTTATTTTTCTATAGAAGTTTCCCTGCAAGCAAATAAATATGCATGTAACAGTGAAGTCTGTGGTTTGAACACCAGTCTGTGGATTATGTTTGTATGTAAATTATAAATATTATGTCAGCCTAAAACAAATAACTTTGTCCACTATAATAGCTCCATCATTTTAGATCACAGCAGTCCCATAGGTACTTTCTCCTTCAGCTGTGCTCAATTCATTGTTTTTAGCAGTCCACTGTCTCCCTTCCTTATGTTTATTTCTCTTCTTGTGTAACCGCTTTTGTGTTCTCAGCCATTATTTTTCCAGAGCTGAACTACGACAATCTGGCTTACTTTTTCTCATTGTTTTGCTGGTCTGTGGGGGTTGAGGTAGGCTTTTGGACTTTCCATTTCAAAGTCCATAGAAACCTCCTAATGTTATGCAGTTGTTCAAACAGTCAAGTGCAAGTTTTTACTGTTATCAGCATTAGTCAGGTCAAGGTGATATTGGACTAACTCTCCTACTAAAACTGTGTTCTAAAGCAACAAAACCAAGGCATTCATCTTTTAAATTGCATTGTTCCTTTTAGTTATGTCTCAACAGATTTGTGGCTGTTTACGTTACATCACTGATTGTTTTCTCTATTTCTTGACAAGTTTTCGTCCCACTTCGTAAGTTTTCAACCTACTTCATTCACCCTCTCTAATGCGTAAGCTCACTCCGATCCCCTACCCTACCCCCTGTTATTCTGCATTTATACTTCCATAGCACCACCCACATATTCATCTAACCAATACCATCAGTTCCCTCCAGTAGGAAAACAATCACTACAATTACTCCCAATAGTAACACACACACACACACACACACACACACACACACACACACACACACGCACACACACACCAAGCTCTGCAGTTACCTCAATAATTCTGAATCCTCCTGCTATACACACAACGGCTGCACCGAACAAGCTCTGCAGTTACCTCAATAATTCTGAATCCTCCTGCTAACACACATAACAACGGCTGCACCGAACAAGCTCTGCAGTTAATTCAATAATTCTGAATCCTCCTGCTGCACACACACAACGGCTGCACTGAGCAAGCTCTGCAGTTACCTCAATAATTCTGAATCCTCCTGCTATACACACAACGGCTGCACCGAACAAGCTCTGCAGTTACCTCAATAATTCTGAATCCTCCTGCTAACACACATAACAATGACTGCACCGAACAAGCTCTGCAGTTACTTCAATAATTCTGAATCCTCCTGCTGCACACACACAACGGCTGCACTGAGCAAGCTCTGCAGTTACCTCAATAATTCTGAATCCTCCTGCTACACACACACACACACACACACACACACACACACACACACACACACACACACACACACAACAACGGCTGCACCAAACAAACTCTGCAGTTACTTCTAAATAATTCTGAATCCTCCTGCTGCTTAGTGGCTCTGCAGTTGAAGAAATCCTGTGGAGTAAAAGTAAATCCTGCATCAGACGAGATAGCCTGAACGGCCAACATGACTTTAAAAGTAAATCCTCCTGTATTCAGTCCCAGTATTCAAACATGCGCGGCATGCTGATGTCATCATGCAAGTGATGAAGTCAGCTCCGAAAAATCAAAAAATTAGCTTTGAAAAATCTGAAATAATGTGGTGCCACTCCGGAATCTTGGCACCCCATTATTGGGACCCCAAAACTCGGTAAAAAATGAGTTATTCGGGACGGTTGAAAGGTCAGCTTCCAACCCCAAAATAAACCAGTCACCTAGTGCATCTCAGCAAAAAACAGAACCCATAGTCACCTTACTAAATATGAACCTTAAAAGTACGTGTAATAAAATCCATGACACACATGCCTACCTTGCCACATACACTCCTGATGTAGTCATAGCTACAGAAACCTGGTTAAAAAAATAAATAAAGGATAATGAGCTACCCCCCCGATACAATATACTCAGGCATGACAGACAAAACCAACATGCAGGTCGTGTAGTAATCATCAATAAAAAATATCACTAACCATCACCTTACTACCACTGGACATACCCAAATTTAACAATGCTGAACTGCTAATAACACACCTAAAAATCAACAATAGGAAAGCTATATTTTTAACAGCAATTTATATGCCACCAAGGAATGACATTGATATTGGATAAATTAAACATGAAATTATAATACTTGGAGACTTAAATATAGACTAGAAAGTTATAAATTCTACTACCTCCACTGAATCCATAAACTTGTACAACTTCAGACAATTAATAACCACACTTACTAGAATTAATAAAACATCAGGGAGACACTCAACATTAAATGGGATTCTTACAGACAAACCAGCTAAACTGACAAAAGTAGGCTGCCTCTCAGCATATGTTGTTATGTGGTCACTTATGCTATTAGAACTCACCATAACTTAGATAAACATATCTATAATTAAATACAAAATATAACCAATTTCAGCAAAGATATTTTCAATGAAACACTAAAAAATATAACTGGAATTTACTTAGAACAATGCCATAGATACTGCTGTAAAACACTTGAATAACATATGCTTACAGACCTTAAATGATCTAGCAACAGTACGTAATAGAGTAAAGTCCAACCCCGCACCATGGCTAACAAAGGAAGAAAAAAATCATGATGAAAAGGGATAAAGCCTGGAAAAACTGGTAGAAAAATAGAATTCAAAATGACCTCTAGCAATTTAGACCATCTTAGAAACCTTGCAAAACTCTATGTCAAACAAGATAAGCAAACATACTATACCAACCTACAAGACAAATATAAAAAACAACCCAAAACTTTTTTGGTCATCACTAATAAACTACTCCACCCAGGCAAGACTACTAGTCCCACTCCAAAAACAGACAATACGACAGACTCTATCCCACACAGTTTAATTCCTACTTTATACAATCAATATTATCTGTCTTAGACACTAACACATCGCCCCCCCTCACTCTACCCCTGTCCAATCAAAACCACCCACACCTCTTCAACTTAGTCCAGTACCTAATTCACTCATAAACAAGTTGTTCCTTAAACTAAAAACTACTTTGTAGCGGTAGACCAACTACTATCAGACTACCTAAAAATGGCTACAGTAGACCAACTACTGTCAGACTACTACTATTAGACTACCTAAAATGGCTGCAGAAGTCATAGCCTTCCCCATTTCCATACTAATTAATAGGTCCATAGCAGAAAGAAATTTCCCATCACTGTGGAAAAAATCCTACATCATACCACTGCACAAGGGTGGGACATCTACAGAGTTTAATAACTACAGACCAATAGTGAGTCTCTTCCCCTTCTGCAAAATATTAGAGAAATGCTTCCATATGCATCTGATGCCATACCTAACCTCAAGTAACCTGCTCTCAGAACCACAACATGGCTTTAGGCCCCAGAACAGCACCACTACTGCTGTACTACATTTTACCAACATAGAAACGATGGTGTGCTTGTGTCCACCATGTTCTTAGACTTGTCAAAGGCATTTGTGGTGTCTCACCCCAGCAACCGCTCATCCATATCTCCTCAATAGGACTTTCACAATAATCCTTACTCTGTTTCCTTAGTTATCAATCTGGAAGGTAGCAAGCTTTTAAATGGCAACAAATCTATTCATCCTTTCAACCAGTTACTACAGGTGTCCCTCAGGGCTCCTTCCTGGGTCCTCTACTATTTTATACATTTATTAATGACCTCCACACCTCCACTTACCATGTTAGTTTAGTTCAGTATTCAAAAGACCCAGCAACAAAACAAACAAAATGGACTGTTCAATAAAACCACGGCCAGACCAACAGACCAGGTCACCAGTTTTTAATAACAAGTGCATTCAGTATACACTATAGCACCTCGGCTCAAAAAGCCTTCCAGGAGTAAAAACTGTAGCAAAAACAGCCTTTTTATATACAATAAATCCCTTCCCAATTATAGAATTAAACAATGAAACAATTAACTCAAACAAGATACTTCCAATTACACTTTATGTTAAGCCTCCACTGAACAATGTTGCAAATTTTTTAATAGTCTGTTTATATAACAATTTCTTCTTTATGTTAAAATTTATTAATTCAACATATATTTTTTCTAAAATGGTACCCTTCAGGCTGTCAGGACTACATGCATGATAATATCTTGCTAGGGGGCCTTCAGGTCTACCATTCTTAATGTCTCTTAAATGCTCCTGCAACTGGAGGTTAAATGCCCTCTTGGTCTCACCAGTATAAAATAAACCACAACCACATTTCAAAGCATAAATTATACTCTCTGTTCGGCAACAATATCTCTCAACAGGTTTAAATGGAACCCCATTTATTTTATCAAATGGAACCCCATTTATTTTATCAAATGATTGTACAATATATTTGCAACTAATACATTTGTTACAGGGAAAGGTTCCCATATTAACAGGTTGCCTTACTAAAGTATTCACAGGTTGTTCAAATCTACTATGGACAACAATATCCTTTATATTACATCCTCTCTTATAAGAGAACATTGAGACCTTTTCTATTACTTTCTGTAAATCCTTATATTTAAAAAAGAAGTCCCAATAGTATTGTATAACCTTTTTAACTTGTTCACTCAAAATATTATAGGTGGTAACTACAAACATTTTTTTAGTCTCATTTTCATAATTTTATGATTATTAGCACCCACTAAATCAACTACATCTAATCTTTTATCTATCTGTTTTACTTTGAGCACGCTCCAGTGTTTCTTCTATTAAATCTCTATTGTAACCCCTCCCAAGAAACATGTTTGCAGTTTTAACCAGTTCTTCTCTCAAAACACCTAAATCATTGCATAAATGAGAGATGCATAAGAATTCACCATAGGGAAGTGTTTTAATTGTGTGAGGTGGATGGCAAATATTTGCATTCAAAAAATAGTTTACTCCATCAAATTTCCTATTCACTCTAGTTTTTATACACCCAACAGCTTTTCCTTGTAAGAAAATATCTAAAAACACTACACTAGCCCCACATTGTAAGCCTTCAAACTTAATGCCGAACTTATTTTTTTGTTGAGCTTCTATAAAACATTGGATATGTTCAAAACCACCTTGACAAAGAAAAATCAAGTCATCTATAAACCTATAGTACCTCACAACAGATTTACAGAAACATTTATGTTTGTAGAGGTATTCTATCTTGAACAAGCCCATAAATAGGTTGACATACATTGGGGCAAATGGAGCCCCCATTGCTGTACCTTGTAATTGATGGTACAGAATCTTATTAAACTAAAAAAATATATTTGTTAAAACTGAAATAAACTAAATCCATAATATAACATGCCATGGGACTGTCCCCCAAAATAGTTTTAATGCTTTCTTTCCAAAACTATGTGATATACTTGTATATAAACTTTTCACATCTACAGTGACCCAATACATGTCACTTTCCCATTGGACAATCTGATACCTTGTAAAGAAAATCAAATGAATCTTTAATATATGATGGTAACCTACCTGCAGCATTTAATAAATACTTATGCAGAAGCAGTCCAATATTATGCAAAAAGTATTGACATGCTGAAACAATAGGTCTACCAGGTGGATGATACACATTTTTATGAATCTTGGGGAGACAATAAAAATAGGCCATTCCACATCCCTCAACACAAAACTTTTTGTCTATATCCATTTTGGAAAGGTATCCCAATCTAAACCCTCTATTCAATAAATGTCAATATTGTTCTAATGCTTCCTGATAATCTTGTACACTCACAACTTAGTAAACCTCTTTATCATTCAAAAGCTCACAGCACTTATTTAAGTACTGTGAGAAGTGCATCACAACAATTTTGTTACCATTATCTGAGGGTTTAATAATTAAATTTCTCTGGCTGCTTCAAGAAGGGCATCTTGGCAAGTAAAACTTTGCCAAATCTTTTCATGCAGTCACCAGCTAATATTTCCATACCAGATTGGTCGAGGCCCGGGTTAACAATGACCGCCACCAGTACTGTTAGCCAACAGGGTGCTGGTGGAAATTGGGCTACTGTTGGCCGAAGGAGGAGAAGAGGTGGAAGGCATGGCCGAAGGCAGGAAGAGAGGAGAAAGGCTAGGACTGTGGTAGTGAGGGTCAGAACTTTGAATGTTGGCAGTATGACTGGTATAGGGAGAGAGCTAGCTGATATGATGGACAGAAGGAACGTTGGTATATTGTGTGTGCAAGAGACCAGATGGAAGGGGAGTAAGGCTAGGTGTATCTGAGGTGGGTTCAAATTGTTTTATCATAGTGTGGATGGGAGGAGAAATGGTGTAGGAGTTATTCTGAAGGAACAGTATGCGAAGAGTGTTTTGGAGGAGAAAAGGGTGTCGGATAGAGTGATGTTTATGAAGCTGAAAATTGATGGTGTAATGATTAATGTTGTTAGTGCATATGCTGCACAAGTTGGGTGTGCAATGGATTAGAAAGAAAAATTTTGGAGTGAATTGGATGAAGTGGTGATGACTGTACCCAAGGGTGAGAGAGTGGTGATTGGAACAGATTTAAATGGGCATGTTGGTGAAGGGAACAGTGGGGATGAGGAAGTGATGGGTAGGTATGGTGTTAAACAAAGGAATGCAGAAGGTCAGATGGTAGTGGATTTTGCGAAAAGGATGGATATGGCTGTGGTGAATACGTATTTTAACAAGAGGGAGGAGCATAGGGTGACATACAAGAGTGGAGGAAGATGCACACAGGTGGATTATATCTTATGTAGGAGGACCAGTTTGAAGGAGATTTGGGACTTTAAAGTGGTGGCCAGAGAAAGTGTAGTTAGGCAGCATAGAATGGTGGTTTGTAGGATGATGTTGGTGATCAAGAAGAGGAGGAGGAGTGTGAGGGCAGCACCAAGGATCAAATGGTGGAAATTGAAAAAGGGTAATTATGAGGTAGAATTCAGGGATGAGTTAAGACAGGCACTGGGTGGTAGTGAAGAGTTACCAAATAGCTGGGTAACTACAGCAGAGCTAGTAAGGGAGACGGCTAGAAAGGTGCTTGGTATCACATCGGGACAGAGGAAGGACGACAAGGAGACATGGTGGTGGAATGAGGAAGTACAGAAGAGTATACAGGCAAAGAAGAAGTGGGATTGTCAGAGAGATGAAGAAAGTAGACAGGAGTATAAGGAGATGAGGTGCATGGCAAAGATAGAGGTGGTGAAGGCTAAGGATAAGGCATATGAAGAGTTGTATAAAAGGTTGGACACTAAGGAGGGAGAAAAGGATCTGTACCGATTGGCTAGACAGAGGGACTGAGCTAGGAAAGATGTGCAGCAGGTAAAGGTGATAAAGGATAATGAGGGAAACATACTCACAAGTGAGGAGAGTGTGTTGAGGAGATGGAAAGAGTACTTTGAGGGTTTGATGAATGAAGAGAATGAGAGGGAGAGAAGGTTGGATGATGTAGGGATAGTGAATCATGAAGTACAATGGATTAGCAAGGAGGAAGTAAGGATAGCTATGAAGAGAATGAAGAATGGAAAGGCTGTTGGCCCAGATGACATACCTGTGGAAGCATGGAGGTGTTTAGGTGAAATGGTAGTGGAATTTTTAACCAGATTGTTTAATGAAATCTTGGAAAGTGAGAGGATGCCTGAGGAATGGAGAAAAAGTGTTTTGGTACCGATTTTTAAGAATAAGGGTGATGTGCAGAGCTGTAGTAACTACAGAGGGATTAAATTGATCAGTCACAGCATGAAGTTATGGGAAAGAGTAGTGGAAGCTAGGTTAAGAAGGGATGTGATGATTAGTGAACAGCAGTATGGTTTCATGCCGGGAAAGAGCACTACAGATGTGATGTTTTCTCTGAGAGTGTTGATGGAGAAGTACAGAGAATGTCAGAAGGAGTTGCATTGTGTTTTTGTAGACTTGGAGAAAGCATATGATAGGGTGCCTAGAGAGGAGTTGTGGTATTGTATGAGGAACTCAGGAGTGTCATAGAAGTATGTAAGAGTGGTACAGGATATGTACGAGGGTAGTGTGACAGCGGTGAGGTCTGCGGTGGGAGTGACGGATGTGTTTAAGGTGGAGGTGGAGTTATATCAAGGATCAGCTCTGAGCCCTTTCTTATTTGCAGTGGTGATGGACAGGTTGACAGAGGAGATCAGACAGGAGTCCCCATGGACTATGATGTTTGCAGATGACATTGTGATCTGTAGTGAGAGTAGGGAACAGGTGGAGGAGACCCTGGAGAGGTGGAGATATGCTCTAGAGAGAAGAGGAATGAAGGTCAGCAGGACTAAGACAGAATATATGTGTGTGAATGAGAGGGAGGATAGAGGAATGGTGAGGATGCAAGGAGTAGAGGTGGCGAAGGTGGATGAGTTTAAATACTTGGGGTCAATAGTTCAGAGTAACGGTGAGTGTGGAAGAGAGGTGAAGAAGAGAGTACAGGCAGGATGGAGTGCATTGAGAAGAGTGTCAGGAGTGATTTGTGACAGACGAGTACCTGTAAGAGTGAAAGGGAAGGTCTACAAGAGGGTAGTGAGGCCAGCTATGTTATATGGGTTGGAGACAGTGGCATTGACAAAAAGGCAGGAGTTTGAGCTGGATTTGGCAGAGTTAAAGATGTTAAGATTTGCACTAGGTGTGATGAGGGTGGACAGGATTAGGAATAAGTATATTAGAGGGTCAGCCCAGGTTGGAAGGTTTGGAGACAAAGCCAGAGTGGCAAGATTACGTTGGTTTGGACATGTGCTGAGAAGGGATGCAGAGTATATTGGGAAAAAAGATGCTAAGGATGAAGCTACCAGGTAACAGGAAAAGAGGAAGGCCTAAGATAAGGTTTATGGATGTGGTGAGAGAGGACATGCAGGTGGTTGGTGTGACAGAGCAAGACGCAGAGGACAGGAAGAAATGGAAACAGGTGATCCACTGTGGCGACCCCTAACAGGAACAGCCAAAAGAAGATGATGATGACTTCCAAAGTCCTTCAAAGCTTGCCATTCATTTTTAGGTAAATTATAACATACTTCACTTTTGTTTACCATAAAATAAAAAAAAACAAGCACTTTTTCTATGCTATAAGTTATCATGGCATATAATTTATGTATGCCTTCATGTTTAAAAGGAGGTATAAAACTGTTTTACATACAATATCAGCTGTATTGAAATGGCAACATGCATTACATTCATCTTCCATACTAGAATCACATGAAAAAATGTTTCATCTAATGCATCATTTGTTTCCTTATCAAAATCAGTACTATCTTCAGTTGTATAATATGCATTTTCTACACCATCATTTACCTTAAATAGTCTCTCAAATGTAATTTTCTTATCAGTTGGAACACTTCAGTTTTGATTTCATGAAGTCTAGGTAGCACTGTTGGAATAAATTTCAATCCGCAGTTTAAAGCAAACACCAAAGCTTCATCTAAAGTGATATTAGATAAATTAATAACTAAACACTATGAGTTCATATAGCTAGCATTATTCCAATCAGTTCCACCTTGTTCTGTTACCCTGAAAATGCTGCTGTCCCTCTATAGTTGTTATATGATTTGGTACATTTCCTTTCTTTGCTGTTGAATCTCCGAAAAGTTTCTTGCATGTACTGTCCAGTATGGGCTTTAGGAAGAGGAGGGTAAGCATTATCACTGTTGGAATTATTGTTGTCTTTATTGACATCTGCCAAAGCAGAAGCCCCACCATCCCAGCTTCGATTCACTTCCTGATGATGAAATTGTATGTTTGAATGACTTTTCTTCTGATTGGTTCTGCCTTCCTCTGGTCCTCCATTGTCATAGTCACGTAGATCTCTATGTAACTTAAGCTGCTTCTGTTCCAACAGATCCTGCTCCAATGATATCAGTTTTTCATTAATATCTCTTAAGCAATGCTGAAAATCTGGAGTGTCTAAAGCAGCCGCCAAGGAGGAGCACACTGCAGAGATTTCCAGTTTAATTTTACTTTGTTTTATAATGTCTCTTTCAATCAAGATATTAAGCCAGTCCATTGTACACCGATGGGCAGCCACCACCCAACTAGATTAAAATTTCTTTTCCACCTTATCAGCCAGATCAAAAGGGGTGGAGGGAGGTTTAAAAACTCTAAGCCCTCGAGGGGGAAATGTCCAATTCCACATATCACTGCAAACTCAGCATATTATAATGTACTGTAGTTTCCTTCACTAATAATAGTTCCAACTTAGAAAAAAGCATTAAAGCTTCTGAAGACATAGTTCTAGTGGAACTCTTACCAACAATAGTAAAAGGATTAGAAGTCCTATTTTTCCGTGTCTGCTCCAGAAATCATTCCCAGGTTGTTGGTAGCACTTCACCATTAGAAACTTCATTTTCTTGACGATCGCTAAGAAAACCATCCATAGTTCACTGGGAGGGATCCTGATTTTCCTCTCTAAAAATTCTTTCTAATCACTCTAAAAATTTTTTTAGTACAGTATGCAGATGACTCAACATTAATATGTGCAGCTTCAACAATAAAAAGCTACAAGACATTGCCCCAAATTCTTTCTCCTCTGTAGAAAACTGGCTCAAAGAATCAAACCTCCTACTCAACCCCAGGAAAACTAAATTAATGCTTTTTACCTCAAAAGGTTACCAAAATAAAAAGCAATCTTTTACCATAAAGTCAGCAAAAATTGCTGTCATTGAAACTATAACTCAGAGTAAACTTTTAGGCATTATAATAGATGACAATCTCAAATATGTCCACCATATACTGCACACCATTACATCTACACACCAGAAACTCATTTCCCCTTATGGGATCAATGGATTCCTTACAGTTACTGCAAGAAAAACTCTAGCCACCACCTTCTTAATGCCTACTCTCATATGCCGCTCCTATCCTAATGAGCATAAACAATACTCAAAGAAAGAAACTTGCTTCCTGCTACAATAAAATAGCTAAATTTGCCACCAGTCTCCCTCATAGGTCCTACCATTGTCTTAGCTTAAAGCAATTAAAAGGGCTTCAACTGCACAGCTGTCTTAACATATTCACAACTGACTGTAGCACACAAACTACCCTACTGTCTAGGAAGGGACCTCCATTTTAGTAACAAATTCTTGTTACTTACAAATAAGTCAAATAATGTTGCAGGAGACTTGATGTACCCCAGTATGTTGCTAAACTCTGGAATAGTATCCCTATGCAAATAAAACTCTCCGACAAACTCAATAATTTTAAACCACTGCTTAACATCTTAACCAATCCTGGTCCTGCACATGCTCATCACAGGGTTAAAACCTTTTCACAGTACAATACTATCCAAATACTCTCCTGAAACATAATATTCTCAACCTCTTACTGAAATGACAAAAGAATTTTTATGCATAACTGCTGACAGTACAATCCACTAAGTTGCATGTGTGCTTTCTCTTTAGTAACTTCCACCGCTGTAAAATCTTAGAATGCAAATGTATAAATATAACTACTGTTTGTGTATAAATGTAAATAGAAAGGTAACTACTCTGTGTTTGACTAGAACTTAATATAATGCAATGTAATCAAATGGAGTTCTTCTCCCTGCGCCTCCACTGAAAATGAATATTACCTGGTCAGACTTTCCTGGTAAAGATAGACAAATAAATAAAAATCCAGAAAATGACATTTCAGTATTGTGGAAGATTTTAAGACAGTTTCAAGTATTTTCAGGATATATCATGAATGCAGATAAAACAAAGACTATAGCCATGCATTAAGCACCTACATACAAATTAGTTCAGCAATGCCCATTTTTATAGGGACATGATAAGATGAAGTGTTTAGGACTATGGATTAAAAAGGCTTCTATTGTGGCAACTAAGGATATGTGGGAAGAGACTAAATAAAAGATAAAACAAAAATTAAGAAACTGAAGCCTAGTTTGTGGATATGGTTAGTAAGATACAAGCAGTCAAAATGTTTTTAGTCTCTTTAGTCTTGTTTACAGGTCAGGCATATTTTTATCAACCAGATAAGACGTTGTGGATAGCAATTAATAAACAGCTGAAGAACTTTATCTGGGAGGGGACGACAACAAGAGTCAAGTGGGATAAGCTGATTTTTCCAGCAGAACAGGGCAGATTGGGATTACCCAATTTGAAGGGATATTTCAGAGCTACACAGTTAAGACTCCTATACATAGCACAGACAGAAAAATATAATTCAAAGTGGAAAGGGATGATGTTGAAACAGGGAGAGCCTGGGAGTTTGGATGCAGGTCTTTAAGGAGAGTAACAGTAATCATACACAATATTGTATTCATAAAGTAGCAGAAAGTATTCTTAGAACTATTCCAACAAGGGAATGGAGAAAGGAGATTCTGCAGATAGGGATGACTGCAATTAGGGATATAGACAATAGGCAAGATGGGGCTGGAATTTGTTGGCAAAAACTGGTAAAGGAACCAAGGTATTGGGAGCAAATAACTAGAGAGGCAATGGCAATAGAATGAGAAGAGGCCAAGAATTTATTTGTTCTGCAGGATAGAGATTGCCTTCCCTGTCAAGGATTGCTATCAGAGTATAGACAAAGAAATGGGGGGGGGGTCCTAAGTGAAAGACCAGCACTCATAGAGTTTTTAGTAGAGTCTAGAACAGAAGCTCCCATTAAAAAAGGAAAAATTAGTTGAGCATATAAAATATTGCATGATAACCATAAAAATCAATCAGAAGAGGTTAGAAAGGATTGGGAAGAGAGACTGGATAAACAATTCACAAAGAAACAATGAGAGGATATATGTATGTCTCCCAAAATGCAATAAAATCTAGCAGATGTAAGATTTGTGCTTGGAAATGTTTACATAGATATTTTTATACCCCAAGTAGTCTCCATAGAATTTTTCCTCAGGTAGACAGCAAATGTTGGAGGTGTGACAGGGAAGAAAGAGGTTCTTGGGAACATATTTTCTGGGAGTGTGGTTGGTTGGTGGACTTCAAGGATTCCCTCCATGATGCACTATCCGAGATGCTGGGTGGGCAGATTGGTGTGACAAGGGTGATGATTTTTCTGAGCTGTGATACAGAATCGGAACTGCCTAGACATGGTAAGACCTTGCTGTGTCATTATTATGGTGGCTGCCAAAAAAGCAATTACTAGAAAATGGAAATTAAAAACTAAACCAACTATATTAAAAGCAGTGAATATAATAACAGAAATAAAGCAACTGGAATCCAGATCTTTAGAAAAGGGTAGGAGCAAACTACATAGGAAAAATGGAATTGTGGGAACAATACATACAGGAAAAGAATGAGTTTTAAAAGAAGACAGGACTTAAATGAGATATGTAATGTTTGATTGAAAATGCCTGCTAGATTATAAGTGATGTATAATGTTTGCAGCTGGGATTGTGTCCGTATGGTTTGTAATGTAAAATGTTTGCAACTAGGATTATGTCAGTGTGGTTTGTTTTCATTTGTATACATGTATGATTGCTTATGTCGTAAGTGATGGCTTAATAAAGATGTTTCTTGTTTAAAAAAAGGGTCAGGAATTGAATAATTTATGCATTGTTGCTTAGGTTATATGATATAGAATATATATGTGAAGTATAATGTTTGTTAACTTGTTAATACAGTTTGATTACTTTTATATAAATGTAAATTTGCCTCTGTCACAACTGATAATTCAATAAAGTTGTTTAAAAAAAGAAAACGAGGGGAAATGTCAGTTAGTCTTAGGGTAAATTTGAGAGTATCCATCTAGTCATAATTGGGATTCATTATCTTGTTAAATTGTCTACTAAATATCTGTCTTGCAACAGCATTCTTTTATGGTTAACTATTCCTGCATATTCAGAGTGCGTGCACAGAAAAGAAATACCTTGGTGTGGTACAGTTGGTAATTTACAATCTGGTATATGCATAGTGTGTAAATCCCCCTAAGAAATTTTAACAGTAACTTCTTACTTCTATCTTTGGTTCCTTGCTCTTCCATAGTTTTCCTAATTTTGGGACCACTGTCCCTGTCTTTATCTGCTTACCTAGGTAACTTCAACTTCATCATATCTACTCCCCTATAACTGTCACCATGGGACCACAATCATCTCTAGCCTCTTCTTTGGTCAGACTATTAGCACTTGGGACACTGGGAACGTGTAGCTATTGCTACATGTTTGCTAATACGCTTTGCTGTTATCAAACATTAAAACCATTTGTGAGTGATGTAAATATTTAGTGAAGCTGGTCGCAATGCTTTCAGTCTACTTCCATGTGGCAGGTAAATAGCCCACCACTAAATCCACTTATGATGAGATTTAGAAAAAATCATTACCTAGACCTCTTAACCACTGTATTACTAAGCTTGAACCACAGAGGGACAATTCCATATCTGCAGCTACACCTGCACCCTCTCCACCCACTCTCAGCACGAGTCACTGTGGTTACAAAGCTGCAGCCATTAGGACTTAAGAAGCTACTCACAGCAGCCAGTTGTTTAGTTATTGTTGACTCTAATCAGGCACATTGACTCAACTTTCACCAGGTTACATAAGAGAAGGAGACTGTTAGCTGTCTCTCAGGCACCAGGATACATGATGAGACAAGGAATGTGGGTTTTTCCAATCCCCAAATATGAATACGACCTTATAGTTGCTTACATCATGGTGAATGTCCTTAGATGCTCTACCCTAGTTGATATGTGGGGGAGACATAATCAGACTCTCCATGAATGTATCCAGTGTAGAAAAAATATTGTGTTGAACCATATCTTTCCATCTCTGACAATGATGCCAGAATTCAAACACAAAATAATTAACAATTGACTTGTTGAATGGTGTCATTCCATGGGGATACATTTTGCCAGCATGGGAGGTAATAGTGGACAGGCCAGCCTGGTTCATCAGATATGACATGCAAGTCTCTCTTCAGAGCTTCTGCATATTGTATAAAATATTTGCTGCTCTCTTTTTTTTAAGCAGAGTTCATTTTCTGGACATACCTAAGTAGCAGATTCTAATCTGAGTTTCATTAAGGTGGCACTGACTAATGCTAAGAGTCTGAGTAGGATTCTAAATAAACGTCCTGCCTGAGCTTGAGGCCTTCCTCATCTTTGAAGGCATACATAACTGTGTAGCTGTTGCAATGTGGTTTCAGTGTTCTGATAGCACTATCTCTTTATCTGGATTTAGCATCTCTCATCCATTATTTCATTCAGTCATTCATTCAGACCTCATGGAAACTGCAGCACTGTATCCAAATTCATCTAGTTAATTAAGTTAGTCTCTATACCTATTAAACCTAATACAGTACTCTTTGGTTTTGATTTCTGCTGCCCACCCATCAGCTGGCAAACCAATACAACCTATAAAAAATACGCATAGCACACCTTTCCCATTCATTATTGTTTTCAGTGTGACTGTAGGAATCAGGCATTTTCTGATCTTTTGACTTTTAGCCCACCTTTGGCTGTGACATCCCAGGATTTTTTATTTTTTTTTTATTTTAAATACTGCTTAGAGTTTCTTCCACTTAACATGTTGAATGAGAGCTCCCAGTCAGTATCGGATACAGTTGAGTGTATTCACATTATCAGTTGGTATTTAACAGAGTCCTCCTTAATACCATTGCCCTGGGTCTGACTGACTCCCTCAATTCAACAACTGCTTTTGCAGTTTTGTATATGTTAACAAAATGTGTCTGTATGTGTAAATATATGTGTGTGTGTATATATATATATATATATATATATATATATATATATATATATATATATATATATATCTTGTGGAATAGTGATTACTGAATTGTAAAGCCTGGGAAACATGTTGCTTATTGTGGGGTTTTGAAGGCATTGTCATTGCCGGGAGGTGTAAGGTGTACCATTGAAGAGAATGAGATTCTAAGTTTCAAGCAGGCAGGCAAACCAGAGTGAGGCAACAGTCCACAACAAGTAGTAAGAAGCAGTTGCTTGTAGGAGTATATTAGGGCCACTACCTCTAAAAGGAGTCAGATTTCTGACTTCTGGATCTAGACAATGCTCTGAAAAGGAGTCCCAGGGAGTTGCATATGAAGGACAAAGACAGTCTGGAAGGTGTCCCTGAAACCTGGAAAAGAGAAGAGAGCTATTGCGCTGCAAAATAGAAAGTGTTCAAATGACCCCTATCTGTATGGTAATGTGTGTTGAAAGTACTGATACATGTAAGTACTATTTGTTTTACTGGCCACTATGGAGAAAATCCTGTGGAAACAGTATGAGGGAATATTGAAACTGTGTTAACTTAAAAGATGCCACATTTGAACTGAATTTCAGAAAGAATGTATTTGCACAGTTGTAAACAGACTGGCTTTTTGTGGGCTTGCATTAACGAGAGCATTTGCTAGAAAATTATTTGTTGAAACAGACTGGCAGTACATTCATGACTGAGTTTCTTTTAAGTTTTTTCTATTTTTTTTTTTTGTTAAGAAAATAATTTTATGTTCAGCTTTGTAAGTAAATGTCAACTTAAAACTGAAAGTTTGTTCCAAAGACTGTTTTGTTACTGCAAGTGCAGCAGTTGCTACACTGGTAGATGCTACTGGCATAAATGCAGTCATTGTCATAAACTTTGAGGTTTTCATGCTACCTAGAAGCAAATACTCTTTGAGTTCTTCCCCGCCACAGAAAGAAATGCAAATCCTCCTCTTTAAATGCAGTGCTAAACTAATCAAAACCTTTTGATATTGTCTTCCACCAGAAACTCTCACATAAACTCTTATCCTTAACGCCCACCAACAGTTCATTTCAGTAGTTCCATAGCTACCTGTCAAACAGAGCACAACCAGTGAGATAGAAAAGTTAGTAAGCCAGTAAGTATTGGCGTTCCACAAAGTTCTAGATTAGGCCCTATACTTTACAACATATTCATCACTGACCTTTACACTGCTACAAAAATACTACCCTGATTCAACATATTGATGATTTGACCCTAATCTGCTCTACCAAAACTCTCTTTCTAAACTTCAATACCTTAAACAGCTATCATTTTATTGACTGAAACATAGCTGAATAATTCACAAATACTTCTAAACCCTAAAAAAAAAAAAAATAAATAAATTGCTGCTCTTTACCTGAAAACATGTCTGTACCAAAACACCACCATTTAGAATAATCTCTGCCAACAACACCATGATAGAAAAGCAAACCTCACAAAATTACCAGATGTCATCACAGATAACTAGTTAAAATTTAATCACCATGTTTCACGTGGTTAAAAAAATCATCAAGGGGTGTGGTGTAGATGGTGAGCTGTTAACAGCACTGAGTTTTTGCCCTAATTCTTTATAATATATCTGACAGGATTTTCCACTATAATATAACTATTTTCACTTAAAATTGATGGAGATATAATTGGTCACCCATCTAGCAAAAACTTTCTAAGAAAAATCAATTTTTTATTATTTTTCCTGCCAAAGAAAATCAATATACCTTACTTGCTTAAAATTAGTCACTCTAAATATACTACTCAAAATACTTAATTGAATAAAGACACTCTATCATCAGCAACATTCAAGATTTATCCTTAAAAATTGACATATTAGATATCAAAATATATAATATAAAAGAAGAATATAAAAAACAGATTTATTGAGTGATGCTGGTACAGAAATCTCTCCTAATATCTGGTATACAGGAAGCAGTGAATGACCTTGAAGGTAAAATGACTGAAAATGA
The DNA here is from genome assembly GCF_019279795.1 of Protopterus annectens. NCBI lineage: Eukaryota > Metazoa > Chordata > Ceratodontiformes > Protopteridae > Protopterus > Protopterus annectens. Next base: position 586,858,581 of record NC_056751.1, read on the forward strand.
GAATCATGTGGAATTTGTGCTCAACCAAAATACCTTATTTTCGGAAAAAATAGAAGACTTGGAAAATAGATCCAGGAGGAACATCAGAATTTATGGTGTCCCTGATTCGATAATATGGTTTAGTTCCTAAATAATTGACTGCCAAAGACTTTGAACTTGCCTGAAGCTTTGTCTTTTGGTACTGAACGCGCTCATAGAGCTCTCGCTAATTCTTCTTTAAAGAAAAATCCTCAGTCTCCTTGATCAATAATAGTTACTTTGTTCCAGTTAAGACAAATTCACCCATCAAAATGAAGGAAAACAGTATTGGTTTTGACAATGATTATTCTTCAGCTGTTATGACTAATAGAAAAGCATTTATTCCTTTTATTAAGACCTTAAAAAACCTAACATCAAAGGACAGATTATTTTCCAGCCAAAATAAAAATATTTCTGTCACATGGACAGAAAACCTTTAATACTCTAGACGATGCTCTGCATTATTCTAAAAAGAATAAACTTATTGGTAAAGTGAATGGAATGTGCTGGAGCTTGAAAAGAAATTCTACCAGAAATAGTTGGTCAACTATGGTCAAAAATAATAAAAAAAAGGAGAGACAAGTGAAACTTTGTAGACTTCTAAATGTACATGCTTACAAATAATTTCTTTTTAGGTATCTTGCAGTAATATCCAGAGTTTTAACATGGATATTATATGACATAAAGTAGTGCTTTGCTTGATTTCTTTAGTAACTAATTTATATATATTTAATTAACTTTAGAGTTATTAAAAGTAGTGCTATTATTTAGATATCTTTGGAATAATATGTCTAATTTCTATCTAATTCTGTTATTCTATTGTCTGCCACTTGTCTGTCTCCTTCTATACACACATATATATATATATATATATATATATATATATATATATATATATATATATATATATATATGTGTGTGTGTGTGTGTGTGTGCACATACATGTTTATATATTAATTTGTGTATTTGTGTATGTGTGTATTACTTTATATAGATTTATTATATATAGGTTATAGTATTCTTATAGTTTGGGAGGCTTTGTGTATTGCATGTTTTGGCATTTGTTGTTTTGTGTGTCATTGGAGTTAGAAGAGTGGTTTGATTGGTGTATGATACTTATGGGCTTTGATGAGTGTAGTTAATTTCTTTGATGAAAGCGGTTGCTTGGTGGCATTTATTATCTGTGGTGTTTATTGTTTTGCTGTTATTGAATTTATTTTTGTGGGGTTTTGTTTTTTATTGGAGTTTGCAGTGGTGTTTGTGTGGGAGTTATTGTGTAGTTGCTGGGGTGGATTGACAGTTTGCTTCGCTGAAGTGTTTTATTCAAAGGAGAGTTCCAGTTACAAAAATGCTGTTCCTTACCATGATCATGAGCCGTTTCTGTGTGTTGATCCTTCTGTGTGGTGTCATTTTCCTGCTGGAATCTTTTGATGCTTTCTGAGGACCCTCGGTTTTATTCTAAGTATTCCTTTTGAGTATTCCATTTAAAGTTGTTAACTCACTTTGAGTGTCTACGCAGATATGCATATATAACTGACTTTTGCCACTAAATGCTAACTTGGAAATTCAAGAATTAGCACATTAAGATGGATTGTGTGCAATATTTCATGTGCTTTTAATTGAAGGTTTGATATTTAATTAGAAACAATATTTATTAAATGTTTTAGGGCTTCTTTCTGATATTGACTAAAGTTATATATAACATATACTTATCTGAATGAATATTTTAATTAAATAATATGAATATATGTACATTGGATAGTCAATTTTAATAAGCTTTTATTCTGTTATTTCACTATGTTTTAAGATAAAATAATATTTATGATATGTACTTTGAAGAAATGCTTGGTTAGGAGCAATTCAAGAAAAAGCAGTGAATAACCACAGAGAACAAAATGTGTGGAAAGCAACAGCTTTTGTTCTTTATTCCAGTACAAACAGAACTTCATCAGACCATGTGACTTTACAAACATGGTTCTTATATAACCAAGAACATCATACCAGTTAATTCAAATCATCCAATCAGAGACAGGAACAGATTTCAGACTTAGTCATTTTGTGCATGCAAATACCAAAAACAGCCTTTAAAATAATTAATATGCATTAAAACAATATCAGAACAAATTTAAAGCAATTTAAAAAAAAACATTTAATATTGATGGATTCATTCCACCTGGGAATTTATCGGCTTTAAGTCTAATTTGCCAACTAGGCTCTTTGCATTCAAGCATGGTGCATAAATCACCCCCACAACTTGTATTTAACAATTTGTCCAATATGAAATATTCAAGCTTTCTGAAAGCACTATAATTTAATGTGTGTTTTTCTAATGCATTATTAAGTTTTCTTTTTTATTGCTGATACATGTTCATAAATACAATCTGCTAACATTCCATTAGTTTTGCCAACATAATATTTGAACAAGAAACACATAGAGACAAATACACAACTTCCTTGAACTTGCATGAGTATTTTCCATTAGCAATCAGAGTTTTGCCAATGTGGGATAAAAGATGGAGTTAGTATTTGACATATTATGACGTATCTTACAAGACTGACAGCTATATGTATCTAGTAATCCACTCTTATTTGCATCAGCCATTAAAAAATTCTCTTTGTTAAAATAACTGGATAAAATAAAACTTTTCTTATAAGAATAAATCGGGATAGTGCCTACTACCTTCACTAAAGGTAATAACTAAAATTATTTTCCATTTGGATTATGATGATCTTGATGTCAATCATATATTTAGAAATAGGTAGAGCAAATGAACAATTAAATGTACTAGCGTCTGTATCTCTAGATCTGGTCTTGTATCCATTCAATAGAGTGGGAGAAAAAAATTCTTCACATCTGCTTAATATTTCATTGCAGATGTCATTAAGTCTTTTTATAGGATAACTCCACCCTTCAAACATTTGAATAAGTTTATTAGTTTCATCTAAGAAATCTTGATTTCTACTTACAAGTCTACTCACTCTAATAAGTTGCCCTCATACTGTAGTCCATTTCATGAAGGTAGGGTGCATGCTAGAGTAATGCAGATAACTATTGACAAAAGTAGACTTACAAAATATTTGTGTATAGAATATCTTGTTAGGAACATCCATAGTGATGAGCAAATCAAGAAAAATATTTGAATTTCCATTTGCACTCACAATGAACTTTAAAAAATCAGTACTTTCATTAATGTCTGTCATAAAAGATGAAAAATCATTTCAACTTCCATTAGAAATAAACACTTAATCATCTATATAGTACCTATAAAATGTCACAAAATGTTACAAAAGATGGGCTAAAAACTGATGCTCTCACCAGGCCATAACTAAATTGGAGAAAACTGGAGCCATTCTTGAACCCGTGGCTACACCCTTCAGCTCTTGATAGATAATGTCATTAAACATAAAGAAATTGTTAGCTAATACCAGCTCCAAGAGCATACAAACAGTGTTAATTTGATAATTAAATAAAGAAGTAAACTTACATTAATAAGAACATACAAAATCAGTGCCAGTATTCCATGGGATGCATGTGTATAAAGACACAATGGTACTTTTCCGTTAAACCCCTACCACTTTGCGCTGCTGTTTTGCCACTATTCTGCAAGTCTGAAAACCCTAATTCAACAGTTTAGTAAAGGAAAAAAGTGATACCTGGATATTAGTAGTAAAACTGAGTTTTATTTTAACGGAAAAGTACCGTGTGTTGTATTGCACCATCGTCGGTTACAGTTATTAATCTGAGCTGACTGAATGGAGTAATTATAAAAAGCACAGCATTTCTGCTTGCAGAAGTAAGCTTTTGGTAAGAAATAAATGTAAAACATGTTACTTTGTATGTGTATTTGAAGAGCCTGGGTTGTTTACATTTATTCTTGGCTTTGTTCACCGAATGAGGGATATTACTTGGAACAACAGTGAGCTCTGGATTGCGTCTTTACAATTAAATTGTCAGCTCCCATTTTGATGAATGGTGGACATTTATTGACTATGTCAGGTCAAAAGTTTCCTCTCTCGTAGGCTAGCAACAAGTTCTGCCCTTAAGTGTTTTTAGTGGATATACTGCGTAACTCTTTCTGAACACTATTACGTAAAACTGTAAATGCGAAGCAACTGTAAGCAAGTCTCAAAAAGAACTAGTGGTGGTGGTGCTGTATTTTATCGTGAATCATATGCTTCTAATACCGCTCCAACTTTACGATAGATAATTTGATACAAAGGCGGGGGGGGTGGCCTATTCTGGCAGGGCACACTGCAAATAAAACATGCTACTGATAACAATCTGGGCACAACCAATCCGTAATGCAATTCCAGTTTCCAAAATACCAGGTTAAGCGTAAGACAGCCTGAATAGCGGCAAAACACAGCAGCGTGAAGTGGTAGGGGTTTAATGGAAAAGTACCGACACAACATCAATAGTGATCATTATAGTCTTAGACCCAGAAAACTGATAATTATGTAACAGATTCAAGCATACCCAGGTGTCCTGTAAATAGAATTGTGACTGTTGCACAATGGGATTTAATATAGTGTCTAAATATATATAGCAAGGAACTCTGTTTTACTGTGATGAGCAGACACTATGGGTCTAAATGGAGAATTACTAGCATCTTTATGAATTTTAGGTATTCCAAAAATAATGCCTGTTTTAGGAAAATCATTCTTTAAAAAATCATAAACATGATATTTGTGTTACTAAGTCATGCAACACTGCATCAACATAAGTTCATTTTTGTAACAGCAAATATTTTGGAGTTGTAGCAACTGGTAACAGACAGCATATGCATAATACATTTGTATTTCTTACAGTCCTATGCTCTTACCTTTATCGGCTCTAATAATTCAAAGGTGTGTATTATGGGCTAAAGTTTGTCTGATATTTAGTACAAGTTAGATTACATTTATAAAGGTCTTATGTCTGAACAGATGCCTAAAATATATAATACAGGCATCAGAAAATGTACTCAAGCTATTGAGTAAACTTGGGTTATAAGTAGAATGCTTACATAGCACACCACAATTACTTCCATTAAAACTATCAACATCACAAAGTTTAAATGCCCAGTTTAATTTTCTAACATAAAACTTGAAATCAACTACTAGTTGTGCATGGTTTACTATTGAAATGTCGTCATGCAATTGCATGGCTATGAAGTATTCGAACAACAGATGTTCGAATACTTCATATGTATGCAGGTTACATGAGCAAACGTCATTTTTACGAATGGACTGTGCATTCGCAAATATAACGTTCGCTCATGTAAAGGGATCGCAGTACAGTGTGGTTAGGGAAATACATCCCTTTCCACACTGTAGTGCAATCTCGAAGTTGGAATATTAAGTTGGGGGGTATGGGTGTCCAGGGGACTTGCCCCCTGCATAAACGGGATGTTAGGTTAGCTAGTTAGGGAGTTACGGGAAGGGTGGGATTGCTGTTAAGTGCTGAACATGTCATGATTGAAATTTTCGGCATTAACAGCTATTTTGCAACATTAGGGATGTTCGGTAATGTGTACTTTCGGCGAAACACTTCCCTAATAAGTACACTTTTTTTTTTAAATTTTGAGATTATGATAGTAAACTGTTGTGCATAATTAGCCCTCATATCTGGAATATAGTAAAAACCCTTGTCCAAAACATTACACTGATCAGAAGTAAGTATGTTAGAAGTCAAGTTAAAAATAGAGCAAGTCAGTTCTTTCTCTATTTGCCTCTTCCTCTTCCCCTTCCCCTGGTTTTCAGCTGACCACTGGTTCTGTAATTCAAGACAGTCTCTAGACTCAAGACAATTGGAGCCAAAAGAAGAGAGCAAAAGAGTCAGCCTTCAAATTCTGATTAGCATTAACGTTACTACCATCAAAACGGTGCATAGTCATGGCTAAAAGTGGAAACTCAGGGTTCCTATTAGAACCACGAACACTTGATAGTTCGAATGGCATATGGTCGACACCTTATGATCAAAATTTAAAGCGTTCGAAGGTTAAACGTAATGGCGCCGTTCGGTGCAGAATGGGAGAATTTCCCTTTTCTGCACTGAAGTGCGATCTCGGAGTTGGTGTATTTAAGTAGGGGGTGTGTGGGCCGTGTAGGGGGCTTGCCCCCCTGCCTGCACCATTAAGGTAAGTTTTTTTTTTTTTTTATTTTATATTCAAACTTTTAAACTTTGATCATATGTTGTTGAAGATATGGAATTCGAAGTTTAGAAGGTTTGAATATATAATATAGACCCGAAATTCAGTATCATAATTTGTTCATGTGGTGGTCATTTCTGGCATACTTGGCATGTTATATGAGACAGAAAAGTTAACTTGATTTACTGGATGAATGTAAGATTTAGGCAGTGGATATGCTGTATTGTTACTATAACTATCAGCATCACATTTGAGCTTCTTCATCTTACATTCAATAGTAGTCAACATGTCTTTTAATTTTTGCAAAAATCCTAAAGTAAAGAGTAGACCACCAACTAAAAAATGATGATTCTAGACACTGGCATCTAACTCCACTATAGCTTTATGTAAATTTTCAATTTTGGATAAATTAAAATCAGTCATGTGTTGTAACAGTAACAGACCAGTATCATTGATTAACGTAACAAGTATATGATAAATATTGTCTTGCTTAGTAATGCTGTTCGGGAACTTGCAGAGATGCAAGCCTTTAGCAACCTGTTTAATACATATGCAGTGTTCAAAAAAATTATTCTCTAATTCTAAGTTTTTCTGCATAAAAAGCTTGGATTCCATATCTTGCACTGATGCTTTACAAGACAAGTCAGAGGTTGAATGTCTCTCTGACAATGTAGCTGTTGCAACACGATTAACTAAGTTAAAAAAAGAGTTGACTGTACCTTTAATTAAACTTTCAACTGAACAAACTTCACATTTCTTAGAAAGGGGTTGTGCCAACAGCATTCTCTCCCCTGAACTATTGCCCACATCATTTGAATACAAAGAAGAACTCTGTATCAAGATTTGCAAAGAAGAATATGTCTTCAGTAACATCTCCGAAAATGTTTGACTGAACATTAGTAATTCCGCTGGTATAGAATGCGTAGATAAATCCAAGGTCTCATCTCCATGAAGCAAACCACTGCTAACATTCTCTGCTGGATTCATGAAAGCAAACTGACACGGTGGAAAAAAGAGCAATAATAAACCAAAATCCAGAGACTCAAGAACAAAACAAACTAGGAAACTCTGAAGAAATGCTTGGTCAGGAGCAATCCAAGAAAAAGCAGTGAATAACCACAGAGAACAAAATAATGTGTGATAAGCAACAGCTTTTGTTCTTTATTCCAGTACAAACAGAACTTCATCAGACCATGTGACTTTACAAAGTTCTCGTATAACCAAGAGCATCATACCAATTCATTCAAATCATCTAATCAGAGACTGAAAAATTCTTCAGAGCTAAAGTCATAGTGCATACAAATAAATACCAAAACAGCCTTTAAAATAATATGCATTAAAACAATGTCAAAATAAATTTAAAGCAAATTTAAAGTAATTGTGAAAAACATTTAATATTGTTGGAGTCATTTAACCCTGTGAATATTTTTGGCTTCAAATCTAATTTTCCATCTAGCCTTTTTGCATTCAAGCATGGTGCATGAATCACCCCCATGACTTGTATTTAACAATTTATGATATCTAATTTATTTTTGTATAAGATCTTGATATTGTTGAAGTCCTAGTGAAGTCTCACCATTGTTTTGTTGATGGAATATCATAAATGTTAAATAAGTTTTTTTTATGGATGGCAATTCATTTTTGGCTGTCTTTATATTAGCAGATTTGGTCTAGTTGTTGGTGGATTCATATGGTTGGAGTGGAGGTGTTCCTGCTAACATTATGTGGTGCCCACATTGTATTTGTAGATTTTAATAGATCTTGCGGACTGTATTTTCACATTTTAGGTGACTGTTTTACAGATGCAGTGATCATAAGTTTATAGAGCTGCAGACCTTCTGGCGGGTATATGAGTACCCTACACTGTGATCATATAATCCTTGTATATATTTTTTATTGCACTTATTTTTGATCTAGGATATTTTGCAAGCTAACAGTGGGTCTTATGCACTATCTTTCAATATTATATGTACATCACTGCTTTACAGTCTCTAAATCTGGGATGTCTCGATCTTTATGTGGTATTTTACTTTATTATCTGTAAGTAATATGTTTACACACAGTGAGGCAGATTTGTTTTAAGTCTAACTTAGAATGAGTGCATATTCTCAGATAAAAGACTGTTGGAAGAAATGAGACTGCATTAGTAGTGATACGTCATTTGGGGGTCTAATAAGTGATTTAGACAGATGCAAAAAGGCTCTAAGGCATACAATCAAAAATAATTTTCTCAAAAGTAACATTTTCAAGGAGGTGAGAGGAATCCTCACATGCACTCTACTTTCAAATGCCTACTACTTCAGGGATCATTCTACCACAAGCTAGTGAGAAATTACTCTTTTCAGAGTCCACCTGCATTTCACATGTATGTTAAATATAAGTTTTGATGAATCAAATCAAGATAATAGGATTTTCCATGATCCACTGATCTTCAGCACAGATCTCTCCCTCAGTTTGTATTAAAATCTTAGATTCCTAATGGAAGAGTTGTATAGAAACCTAGTTTTAGTGGAATTGATTTGGTAAGCAAATTGTAATAATAATAAAAGGTTTTGCACAAGACTTACAGCTGTAAGATAGTAATTTTATCAGCATCCACATATCTTTTATCCCTTTTTTTTGTGGCTGGTAAGACAGTTTGTGGAAGCATTCCTGGTTACATAAGTAATGCTACATCTCATGTCAATGTTTATCTAACAGAAGGTAATTTTTATATACAATATTTCTATATCTTATTCAGAGACAAACTATAATATGATAATATTGAGCGCAGACATTACAGGAATAGTACATACACCAAGAGGTGCAGCACTCACCCTCCTTGCCACAGTAATATTCACATGCGGAGACGTACAGTTACCCTCACTACAGTAAAAGCTTCAGGTAGAATCCCAGGTCTGTTCACTATAGTATTGTCTTCTGTTTTCTTTTTCATTCATGTGACATCAGTGAATTTCCTGATTAACCAGAAATCAATATTATGGCTTGCTAGTAATATTGAAATTATTTTCCTGGTGTTCAGATTATTGTGGATAATGCAAGTCATGTAAATTGGTGAAATTAAAGTGTCTTATAGTATGCTTGGTCAATGTTCATTCACTTTTACAAGTGTCCCAGCTGTAGTCATCATTGGAAATTCTGCCATAACTTTGAAATGACAATATATGTAATCTCAAAAGCAAAAACAGGCACCAGTAGAAGTGGAATAAATGAACGAAAAAGCTTTTTAATGGAAGCAACAGCTGATTTATTTAATAAATAAATGCACAAACTTCACGGCATTTTCATCCACCGGACTTCAACAGATGTATCAAAATCATTTTGATACATCTGATGAAGTCCAGTAGATGAAAACGCCGTGAAGTTTGTGCGTTTATGTATTAAATAAATCAGCTGTCGCTGCCACTAAAAAGCTTTTTCGTTCATTTATTCCACTTCTACTGGTGCCTGTTTTTGTTTTTGAAATTGGTTTCCTGGTTTTATTCAGGCACCTTACCTCGATTTGGTTGTTTGGTTAATATATGTAATCTCTCAACATTGTAGTGGATGATGCTTTATTATAGAAGAATTATGGTCCATCATATTATGTTCTACGTAGTTCTTGGTCTTATTGTGTCTGAAGACCACAGGAATAACTTGGTGCTTTGGAAAACTCATAAAGTATTATAAAATTAATATATGGCATTGGCTATATTTATTAATGACTTAGTACAAAAAGTTTTTTTTTAATCTGGAAAGTGTTTTGCTCATTTTAATATATATATATATCAATAACAGAAATTACAAATACCATCTTGAAGTTTTAAATTTTTATAGTATTCAATTGTTTTAACTCTCTGATATAAAAGTTTAAAGGTTTTTACTTAATTCTAATGAGTTTTTCTAATGTTGTATCATACTTTTATAGCATTAATTAGATATTTAAAATGTATAGGTTTTAAAATATTTTAAAGATATCTTTCATAATAGTTAATGTAATTGTATATGAGTACTCATAGATGTTAAGTTGTCTATCTCGCCTTCATTCTTGCTGGATGGGTTCGGAGCCGACCTCGGCTCCGACTCGGCCACTCTAAAGCTCGAGAGTTGGTTCTACTGGCTCGAGGCTCCCCTTATATCCCACAATGCTAGGCGTGAATTACCTCAGATCTCGTTTGCCGCTACAGCGATCGAGGTGTTTGGTTTCTACCGGCTTCTTGGTGAGTAACTTTGGATTAAAGTTAGTATACTTAAACCCCTTTAATTTTACTTTTAACACTTGTTTCCCTTAGTTTAGTGGATTTCCCCCCCCTTTCTCTCTAAAATCCCATTTTTTCCACAAGAACTTATAAGTTCTTCCCACGGGCCTTTAGGCCTTCTTTCTTCCATCCCCTAGTGGTGTGTGTGTGTTTTTTCTCAGAATTTAAAACTTTGGTAGTTTGTTTTATTTTTTGAGTTTAAAATAGGATAGGGTGTAATCAGTGTGTTTGACTGAGTGTGTGTGATTACACCTTTTCTAAAATGTCTAAAGACTCAAAGGTCTCAGGCTTCAAGAAGTGTGACTCGTGCTGTCAGAAAATGTCTCTGACAGACGGTCACACTTCTTGTGTCTACTGCCTTGGGCCTTTGCACCTGCAGGACTCCTGTGCTGTATGCCACGGCTTCAGCCCCAGGGTCCTGCAGGAAAGAAAAAACAAACTGATTCTGAGAGGTTTACTCAAGCCTGAGGGTTCCCTTACTGTCTCTTGGGAAAGCCCTCCAAGGCTTCTAGGTCTCGGCTCCAGCTACTGAGCCGAGACCTAAGGCTTAAACCTCCGTCTACATCGGCTCCGGCTGGAGCCGATGAGTCTCAGTCTACAGTTTCTGTGGTTTCCTCGGGTCCGGCTGGAGCCGAGGTAAATTCCTGTGTCGGTTCCGACCAGACCTTGAACCGACATCTAGAAAGAGGTCTAGGTCACCATCCCTTGGCTCCGTTCATTCGGCTCCAGCATCTCCTCTGCTGTCTGAACGGAGCCATAGATCTCACTCCTCTAGGTCATCGAGGCTGTCGGACCATGACCTTCAGAGGGTAGTGAGTCGACTTCTTAAGTCCGAGGCACTGGCCCAAATGCTTCAGAGCCCGACTCAGCAGTCGATGCCTGCCCCTGTCCCTCATTATGTTCCTCCTCCGACTCCGTTGAGCTCGGGCCGGGCGTTGAACCGAGACTGTGGTAGCGTCGGGCCGATACAATTGTCTTCGGCTCCATCGTCGGCTCCGATTTCTTCCTTAGAAGAATCTCGGCGCCGGACTTCCATCGTCGGCTCCGAGGGGTGAGTGGCATCGGACCCTTGTCCGACCCGCTCTCCCTCTCGGGCTTCAGCGCTGGTGAGTTTGGCTCTGACATCGGCCTTGGAGCCATCACTGTCGGTGCCGAGGAGGTTTTAGCTTTCGGGCGGGGACCTCTGGCTCTGCCTGACAGGGTGTGTTCGAGGTCATGCGGGTGTGTTAGAACCTGGTTCTACTCCACAGTTGGCTCCTTCCGCCCCTCCCTCTTGATTGCCTCAGGTCAAGTCGACTCACTCCCTCATCCCGGACCGCAGAGAGCCAGCTCCTCAGGAATCCCCTGTGGGATCTCATCCTCTTCGAGGCCTCTCCTGATTTGGCAGAAGAGCCCCCTCGGAAGAGAAAGTGTAAGAGGAAACACATAGACTCACCTGAGTCCGTCACCTCTGACACAGATTTAGAGGATTCGAGGGTTCCCCTGTTCCCCTTCTGAAGATGTCTCATTTGCAGACATTCTAGAAATCCTTAAGCAGAAGGGAAATTGGCCAGCCCTCAACCCTTCGGAGGATGAATCTGTGTACCTTGAGGCGTTTGGCTCTCGTCCTTCCACCTCCTGGGTGTCTCCCCCCTTTGACCCCCTCATGCAGGTGGTAGCAAAAGGCATGGACGGCTCCTGATTCAGTGGACCCCACTCCCAGAAGACCCTCAAAATTCATTACAGCACCAGCAGATAAACAGTTTCTGACAAAAGGAGTTTCTGTGGATGCTATGGTGGTTGCTGCTGCCACTAAGAAGGAACTAGCTGATCCTTCAGTGCCTGTCCATCCACCTAACAAGGAATCTAGGTCCATGGACAGGTACGGGAAGCGGATGTTCTCGTCAGCGACCTTTGCAATGCCTTCGCTGAACTACCTATGCCATTTTACTCGTCTTCAAAGGGACTTGATCAAAGAAGCGAGTGACATGTTGAAGGATCCTACTGACTGCGGGTTTCAAGACAAGATGAACACTCAGCTGGCTACCCTGAACTCCATAGCTAACTCCTCCATGCGCCTCCTCTCTTATGCGGCTGATGGAGCGAGCAGGGCCGCAGGGACAGGTGTGGCCTTACGTAGGCATGCCTGGATGCGGCTATGCAACTTTGCAGACCCCTTTAAAACGTCATTCACTAATTCCCCGTTTGATGGATCATCTCTTTTTGGTCCTCAAGTGAAAGAAACCTTGACTAGGTGCAAGACAGATGGCATTTCTCCCCGGGCCTCCGCTGAAAACAGGCTCTGTGGAACCTAGTCGGACATTCCCGGTCAACAAATGTTAAATAAATAAAATAAAATAAAATAAAGACTCTTTCTGCCGTCGGAGTCCGTTTTTCTACTCCTTCTAGGCCTTACCCCAAAGGCCAGAAAAGTGGGAAAATGTGGTTCCATAAACAATCTCAAGGGACTTCGCCTGGCCTTTAGAGTCGGTTCCCGCCAGAGGCAGAGGGGAACAACAATGGTAGATGTCGCCCTAGAGGCAGGGGGGGTCCGCAGAACCAGGGCAATCGAGAAGCCTTCTCTGATAAGCCCTTTCAGCATCCCTGAGGTGTTGCCCGACTGCCCACCTTCGGTGGCAGTCCTGGGGAGATTGTCACTGTACCCAGAAGCCTGGCTATCCCTGACTCAAGACAAATGGGTACAGTCCATCATTTCCGAAGGCTATTCCATTCCCTTTGTTCGCATTCCAAACCAATCAAAAAAATCCCTTCCAGATGTTCCACCCGCTCAAAGGGATCTTGCAGCTTTGGAAATTTCAAAGCTGCTTGCAAAAAGCGCAATTCAGCCAGTTCCAGCAGACCAGCAAGGATCCGGAATCTACTCAAGGTTCTTTTTAGTTCCAAAGAAAACAGGGGACTGGAGACCAATTTTGGATCTCAGTATCTTGAACAAGTCAATCAAGAAAACAAGATTTCGGATGGTCACGCTGCAGTCCATCCTTCCCCTATTGGGAAAAGGAAACTGGATGTGCTCTATAGACCTTCAGGATGCGTACTATCACATAAAAATGAACAGACGCTCCAGAAGATTCCTCCGCTTCAGGCTGGGAACCAGTCATTTTCAATTCAGGGCCCTGCCCTTTGGTCTCACCACTGCCCCGGTGTTTACCAAATGCATGGCAGTGGTAGCTTCTCACCTGAGACGTCAAGGATTCCAGGTGTTTCCATATTTGGACGACTGGCTCCTCACAGCTCCCACCAAGCATCTTCTTCTATTGGCCAGGGACTACACCTTTCGCATTTGTCAAAAATTAGGCATTTCAATAAATTGCGAAAAGTCTGTTTTGTCGCCTTGTCGTACTATTACCTTCATAGGCAAATCTAGACACAGTCAACATGTCTGCGAGACTAACAGATCAGAGAATAACAGACATACACAAACTGGTCTTGCTCCTCTTCAGCAGCAACAGAATCAAAGCCAGGTTAGTTCTGAAAGTGTTGGGGATTATGGAGGCTGCCATACCTCTGCTTCCATTAGCCAGATTCCACATGAGAATCCTTCAATGGATGCTCTTCACGCAATGGTCATACCAGCAACTTCCGATGTCCCACACCATCATGATTATGCAAACATGCAGAAATCATCTTCTGTGGTGGATGTCTTCCCCTCAGCTCTTATTGGGAAGACCCTTTGTCCCTTCCCCTCCGGTTGCTACTCTGACAGCGGACGCCTCCCTGATCGGGTGGGGGGGGCATTATCAGGGCAGAACTGTCCAGGGCACATGGCAACCAGATGAATGCCACTTGCACATAAATGTTCTAGAGATGAGAGCAGTGCTTTTAGCATTGCAAGCCCTTCAAGACTCTCTTCCCTTGGGAACGATAGCAATCCAGACGGACAATATGTCTGTAGTGTGGTATATCAACAAACAAGGCGGAACCAGGTCCTACCCCCTGTGTCGAGAAGCACTCAGACTGTGGCAATGGGCGATTTCTTCTCAGCGGTTTCTGATAGCAACGCACATCCCTGGGAAGTCCAGTCAAATCGCGGACAAGTTGAGCAGAGCTATCCTCATGCCTCACGAGTGGTCTCTGAAAGACTCTGTTGTGAGAGAAATTTTTCTCAAGTGGGGTCAGCCTTGCTGCGACCTTTTTGCTACTCCCCAAAACAGCAAGTGCAGAGATTTTCACCCTATTCCCTTTACCAGGCCAGCCCAGCAGAGGCGCTCTAGTCCAAGTTTGGCCCCGGGGACTTCTGTATGCATTTCCTCCCTTCCCACTAATCTCTCAAGTGATACAGAAAGCTATCGCTCAGAAGGCCTCGTTGATCCTCATTGCTCCTTACTGGCCTCGACAGGTTTGGTTCCCCTTTCTACATCATTTTCTGTTGGAGCGACCTTGGCATCTGGACCTAGTTCCAGATCTTTTGATCCATCAGTCGGGTCAATTTCATCGCTCCCTTCCCTCTCTGAACCTCACTGCTTGGTTCCTCCAATTCCAACTTTAGCCAGGCTTCCTCAAATATCTCACTCTGTCTGAGATATTTTGATAGCTTCCATAAATCTTCCACTCGAAAGATTTATTTGAGTAAGTGGAAACGTTTAGCCTATTGGGCTCAAGGAGGGACATAGATCCTTTCACTGCTTCCATCCAAATGGTCCTTGATTTTCTAGCTGAACTCTTCCATGCAGGTTCATCTCCTTCTACTCTTAAAGTTCAATTGGCAGCTATTTCTAACTTTCATGTGGGCATTTCAGAGTCTGCCATAATGTCCCACAAGCTTTGCAAAGCCTTTTTGAAAGGAGTTTTTCTACTCAGACCTCCTATAAGAAATCCTCCTCCTCCTTGGGACCTAAATTTAGTTCTTAGTTCTTTGATTCTTTCCCCTTTCGAACCTGCAGCCTCCTGTTTTTTAAAATTGCTATCATGGAAGACACTCTTTCTGGTAGCTATTACTTCAGCTAGAAGAGTTTCAGAACTTCATGCACTCAACTGTCGACCTCCTTATCTGTTGTTCCATAAGGACAGGGTATCTTCTGAACCAACCCGTCTTTTTTACCTAAGATAGCCTTGGCGTCTAACCTAAATCAAAGCATTGACCTTCCTGTGTTTTTTCCAGAATATTCTAACAGGTCTGAACAAAAATTGCATTGGCTAGATGTTCGTCAGTTAAGGTACTATTTGGATAGAACCGAACAATTCAGAAAATCTGACCAGCTGTTTGTCTCTTATGCAGAAGGCAGAAAGGGACTTTCAGTTTCAAAGGTATCATTATCTAGATGGCTAACATCTCTGATTTCCCTTGTTTATGAAATTAGACACCAAAAGCTGCCTAACAAACCTAAAGCCCATTCTACCAGAGCTTTGGCTACTTCTATAGCCTTCAAGACAGACTGCCTATTGACACCATTTGTGCAGCGGCTACTTGGGCTACTCCTCACACTTTCATTTCTCATTATAAGTTGGATTTAGCTTCTAGGCATAGAGCTAACTTTGGTTCCACTGTTCTCAAGAGTCTGTTCCGTTAGGCCACCTGGGACAAGGTGCTAGGGACGCGGTCCCATCCAGCAAGAATGAAGGCGAGATAGACAACTTAACATATAGAAGTTATGTTCTTACCATAACGTTCCATGTTAGTTGTCTTCTTCTCGCCTTCTTTCTTGCGTCCCACCCTCCTTCCCCCTGGCCTGGACAGACCTAGAGGAGTTTGATTGTGACCTCTCTTTCTACCACCTCTTTGCTATAGGTATATGCTCTGCTGTGCATATTTTCCTAGATCAGGCTTTAGGTCACCTTTCCTCTTCCCCTTTGTTTACAGAGGTGGATTCTCTTTTTCCAGTTTTTCTGGTTATATTATTAGCTGGGCCTAGCTCACAAACGAGATCTGAGGTAATTCACGCCTAGCATTGTGGGATATAAGGGGAGCCTCAAGCCGGTGGAACCAACTCTCGAGCTTTAGAGTGGCCGAGTCGGAGCCGAGGTCGGCTCCGAACCCATCCAGCAAGAAAGAAGGCGAGAAGAAGACAACTAACATGGAACGTTATGGTAAGAACATAACTTCTATTTTTCTTTACATGATAGTAAGTTCATTTCTTTTGAGAAACAGCTGCATTTGATTGATATTAACTTTAGTTATAAGATGTTGGGCAGTGGTATGTATGACTGTTTCATCAAACTAGGAATATTTAATTCCATGTTAGGGTATTTTAGTAATAACATATTGAAATATTTGATAATTGTTTTTGTGATTTTTGGCCATAACAAGATGCTCTAAACATTTTTCTTTATTATACATTTCAGTTTCTTTTTTAATTATTATTATAACTTATAATATAAATGTATTACAAATGCTTGTCTTTAAATGTCAATGGTTTAAACAATTCTTTAAAGATGAGTAGTTTATTTAAATATTTAAGACTTCATAAGTCCCATATAGTTTTTCTACAAGAAACTCATTTATTAGATGAAGATACAAACAGATTGATTTCAAATGAATATTCAATGTTTTTTGTGTTTTGCTGTTGCAGTCATCACTTGTTGGTTATCCCTGCTGGGAACCCTCAGCTGGCCCAAATACCATAGTAAAGGGTTTCCCTTCTGTGTTGGCTGTCTGGAGTGTGAGGCTGATGTCAGGTCATCAGGGCTATAAAATGAGGCAGCCAATGCCATTACATCAGTCTTTCTTGACGTGGAGCCCGAAGCAGAAGCAGCACGCGAGTGCATCAATTGCCCATTACCAGAGTGAAGGAGTAACCGTCTAAAGCTAAGTACCCCATTGGGGAACATTTTCTTGCTTTTAACCAATGTCAGAGAAAGTCAGTAATTGTCTCAGTTGTGGAAAACAGATCCCACACCTAGACTTCCATAACTGGTGCGTCACTTGCCTAGGCTCAGACCATGATGTCCCCAGATGTCAGTTCTGTGCTCTGTTTAATGCTAGGTCTATTAGAAGGAGAGCTGAAATTATAGCTAGACACTTTAGTGAGAGTATTCCTCACCATGAAATCATGTCAGTCAGGCTGCTGTTGATTTTCCCAGAAAAAAGAAAGATAAGGAAAAGGATAGGCCTCAGAAAGTTAGACCCTCTGATGACTCCGATCCAAAGACAGCTAGCCTTCCACCAAGTACATTGCTGAGCTCAGTGAGGTGCCTTTGCAAACCCTGATGTCAGCCGAGGATCCATCGCAGGCCTCTACCGAGACCCTTTTGGAGTCTGGTACACCGCTGGGTCCATCTTCTCCTGCCGCTATGTTGCCCTTCAGTCATGCAGTTGGGTCTGGAGCCGCTTCTCAAACACTGGCTTCCATACAGACTGTTCCAACAACCGATGCCAGGCAGAGACCAACAACCACACTGCCAGTTAAGCTTTCCTTCTATAAGGCCCTGGAATCCACTAGGCTGAAAACCAAGACTACCCCTAAAAAGATCTAATCACGCTGATAAGAGGAAGCCAGCTCACCCAAGCCACCCCAGTCAAAAGGAAGAGGGACACTTCCCCTGAGGCTCTTTCTGACCAGGAGCCAGAAGGGTTAGACCTAGAAGAGTCAGACACCGAAGATCAGACCTTTGCAGCATTTGAGAGTTCAGATGCTGAGGACCCCATTCCTGCTGCCTCCCTACTTGAGTACCTCTCCTTCAGGGAAACTTTAAATTCACTCAGGGAACATTTTCACTGGGAGGCACAGGACTATCCTCAGTCAAAGAAGAGACTGAGAGAGTTTCTTGACCTGCCACAGCATAAACCTCTGGTCATTCCCCCAATCCTGGATGTGGTGAAGGATGTCTTTCTGGAATCTGCACTCACCCCAGACTCTCCTCCACCTGCCCCCAGGAAGCCAGACAGATATTATAGGGTACAAGACACCCACAAATATCTTTTTAAAAATACTGCAGCTGACCTAGAGGTCGTTACTCAGGGTCCCAAGGGGGCTAAGGCTAGCTCCTCTAAAAACCCCATTCCAACTGATACAGCCTTAGACTAGGAAAGAAAGTCTACACTTCAGCTACCTTAGCCATTAGAGCTCTGAATTGTCAATTTCATATGTTTAATACCAGCAAAATGTGTTGGAGTTATTAAAACAAAAATGTCCACCCTACCAGACAGCAGTACAACCAACTTGCAGATCTTATACAGTCCAGCTCCCAGGTAGCCAAGTATTCCCTGAATTGTGGGTTTGATGCCTTGGAAGCTTCCAGCAGGGCTGCAGTATCTGGCTCAGTGATCCACAGGCATACCTGGATAAGGTAACAACCTTTGCCTGATCAGGTAAAGTCCAAACTATTAGATGCCCCTCTGGACAAGCACCAGCTATTTGTTCCTAAGGCTGAGGAGATTATTAAGAAAATGGAAGACAAGGCCAAGTCTATGCAGACTATGAAGGATTTTCTGCAGGTACAGCCTCCCAAGTTCAGTAGGAGCTTTCCCACAAAGCATTGGTCCTTTCATACCCAAACAAAACCTGTCCAGAGGAAGAGGCACAGGGATAGGCCTTCCAGGCATCAGTCTAAAACCCAGCAGAGATCCAGACAATGGCCATATGCAACTCCTAGGCAAGGGAGTTCTAAGCCCACTCCCTTCTCCAAAGACTCACAATAACCCTCTGCCCCCCCCCAAGAGAGACTAGGAGAAAGACTTTCCCTCTTCCTACAGAATTGGCAGGCTATCACCTCAGATCTATGGTTCGTAACAATTATTACCAGTAGGTACAGATTCTCTTTCAAAGAAAACCCCAGATATTCAAGCTTCCCAGTTGTACCAGCAAATCAGAGAGCAGAAGCAGTCTGCCACATCCAAAAGCTGTATGCCCAAGGTGCTGTGGAACCTGTACCAAAGGAGCAGGCTGGAAAAGGGTTTTATTCCAGACTGTTCCTGGTACCCAGAAAGGAGGGCACCTGGCACCATATTCTCGACCTGTCCACTCTGAATCTGTCCCTCTTGGTTCCAAAATTCAAAATTCTGACCCTACAAAAACATTTGCCAATGCTGATACCTCATGCTTGGCTAGTGACCCTAGATCTGAAGGATGCTTACCTCCATATCCCCATAAGAAAATCCTGCAGGAGTTTCCTGTATTTCAGAGCAGGGTCACTACACTTTCAGTTCTCTGCTCTTCCCCTTCGGTTTATCTACTGCTCCCAGAATCTTTACCAAGTGCCTGGCTCCTTCATTGCCTACTGCATACAGAAGGGCATATAGATTTACCCCTACCTGGATGACTGCCACATCCAGGCAGACACCAAGGAAAGAGTCCTGCAGGATCTCACCTTCCTTCAAACTCTCTTAACCTCCCTGGGGTTCACTATCAACTGGGAGAAGTCCCAATTTCACCCCACAAGAAGCTTAACCTTCCTGGGAGCTCTGCTGGAGACAGCAACACAAACAGCTTCCCTCCCTCCAGAGAAGCAGACCTTCCTCCACTCTTACTTTTCCCAGGTGGCCCACAAGATCAACCTCACAGCAAGGAAATTCCTGCAAGCACTAGGATACATGGCCTTCTGCATCCTGATGATTCTTCTAGCCAGACTGCACATGAGGAAACTACAATGGTACCTCAGGAACCTTTGGTGCCAGCACTCACAGTCACTGGAGTACCAGCTGTCCTGATTCCCTGCTTAAAGAAGGAACTCTTATGGTGGGCAGAGGTGTGTACCCTGAACAAGGGTCTACCCATTATCACTCTCCCACAGGGCCAAGCCATAACCACAGATGCTTCAGACACAGCCTGGGGGGGCACACCAAGGAATGATGTGCACCCAGGGCATTTGGGAACAGGAGGTTCAGAGCCTACATATCAACCTAAAAGAAATGCTGGCAGTTCACACGGCAATCCAAGCTTTTAAGGATTACCTGAGACCAGAAGTGCTCTTAATCAAGACATACAAAACAACAGTAATGTGGTATATCAACAAGCAGGGGGAGCACTCACTCCTACCCCCTGTGTCATTTAACTATGCAAATCTGGCAGCCAGCCTCAAATCTGGGACTGCATCTGATTGCTCAGTATATCCCAGAGAAAGAGAACATCCAGGCAGACCAGTTAAGCAGAAGCCTCATGGATCCCCACGAGTGGCAGCTGCACATGGAGACATTTCTCAACATCAGCAAAACCTGGGGAACCCGAACTTAGACCTCTTTGCAACCTCAGACAACTACCAGATAGCCAGGTTCTGCTCCAGAGAGCTCCATCCAGAAGCCTGGAGGGTGGACGCCCTCTCCTTCCAATGGGGGAACCTGTTTGTTTATGTATTCCCCCTCTTGCCCTTGATTCCAAGGGTGCTTCTCAAGATCAGAGATGAAGGCCCAAAGGCTATTCTCGTTTTTCCAGACTGGCCCAGACAACACTGGTACATCTTGATCCTCAGTCTGGCCAAAGAACCTCCTATGAACCTGCCTCTCACAACAAACTTTCTAACTCAGGAGAAAGGGAGGGTATTGCATCCAAACCTCCCCACACTCAAGCTGTCCGCATGGCTGATTCCACAAAGGCAGATGATGCCACAACCTTCAGCAGGCAGGTTTTAAACAATATTAAGGAAGCCAGAAGGCCCAGCACCAGAAAATCCTACTCCGCCAAATGGAAAAGATTTACCATCTGATGCCACAGCAAAGATGTCAACAGCACCCAGGCCAGTCTTGCATTGATTCTGGACTACTGGCAGAGTTCCTAGAAAAGGGATTGTCATACTCCTCCATCAAAACACATGCCTCGGCTATCTCTGCCTATATTCAGTTGGATCAGCCCATTTTTTCCCAACATCTATTAAAACAGTTCCTTAGAGGGGTGGCCCACATCAGACCACCTAGAAGGCCACCTGCTCCTGCATGGGATCTAAACTTTGTCCTGAAAAACTGACCATGCCTCCCTTTGAGCCAGCTGCTTCAATAGACCTGAAGTACCTTTCTTGGAAAACTGCCTTCTTGCTGGCCATCACCTCAGCCAGGAGAGTTTCAGAGCTTCAGGCCCTTATGGCCACTGAACCCGTCATCATTTTCCATGCTGGCAGGGTGTCGCGTAGGACCAACCCCTCCTTTATGCCTAAGGTGGTCTCAGATGTTACCCTCAAACAGGCCAGCCATCTACCTACCTTCTTTCCCAACCCCCATAATAAAGGGGAAAGAATTTTGCATACCCTAGATGTGTACAGACAATTGAGATATTACCTGGATAGGACCAAGTCAGTCAGAAAAACTGACCAACTACTGGTCTCTTTCACTCTTGGGGCAGAGGGAAAACCCATATCCAAACAGACCATTTCTAAATGAATTTCACATTGTATCCATTTCTTCAATTCCTATCATGGAAAGAGTACTCCCAAATCCACCAGGTCACATTCCATGAGGGCAGCCTCTACTTTCACTGCCTTACTGAGAGAGGTTCCAACTAAGGATATTTTGGAAGCTGCTACCTGGACATCAATCCACACTTTCACCAAACACTACCAGCTGGCTACCTTCTCCAAACCCAGGGCAAGCTTTGCTACTGCAGTCCTGCAGGGCATGCTGACAGCCCCTTGAATGGGTGCTGGCTTTAAGCTCCTATAGTCCTTCCTCCACCCTGTTTCTCTGGTTTGGGAATCTTCCCACAAGTGATGACTGCGACAGTGAAACATGAAGAACAGAGTAAGTTGTGTACACTTACTATAAATGTAGATGTTTGAGTGTATTCACTGTTGCAGTCCTGTTTCCTTCCCACCACCCCCCTTTTTCTCTCATGGGAGCTCATACCTACTGGGGCAAAAACAACAGATGTAATGGTGTTGACTTCCTCATTTTATAGCCCTGATGACCTGATGTCAGCCTCACACTCCAGACAGCTGACGCAGGAGGGAAATCCTTTACTCTGGTATTCGGGCTGGCTGAGGGCTACCCAACAGGGATAACCCACAAGTGATGACTGCAACAGTGAATACACTCAAGCATCTACATTTATGGTAAATGTACACAACTGTACTTTCTTAACTGCTTCTCAGTTTAGATTTAAAAGAAGAGGTACACTTATTTTATGGAGAAATTCATCAGTTATGCCTAGAGTAATTGATACCTATTTGGATAAACATGGCATGTTATGTTTGGCGATAGCTGAAATTAATAAAAAAAAGTATACCTTTGTCATTTCTTATTGGATTACAAGAATTGGAGCTAAAGTTGTAAAACATATGGAAGTTATAAGCTCATATATAAGATAAGTGGTTTTGGTTGGTGATTTTAATTGATTTTTCTCAGAAAAAGACACTACATTTAGTTGGAAACATAGAATTTTGTCATCCGCTAAACATTCATTACATTTTATTAATTCAATGAATTGTAAAGATATTTATGACTTCAGATTGTCTAATTCCCTTAATTGTACTCATATACATATGGAACACAGACAAATATTGACAAAGTTTTTCCTTCTGGAGGTTTGTTTTCAAAAGTCAATGATGAAAAATAATATCCTGCCCTCTGTCTGACCATAATGTAATATATGTTAATCTTATATTAAATTCTAACAAGTTAGTACAATGTAATAGACTCCATGCATGCATTGTTACAATAAATGGTTTTATGGACTGCTTTTTAAATGAGATTAATACGTTTTTAGAAACTAATGATAATGCTGAAGTTCTAATGTTATTCTATGGGATTAATTAACAGCTTACCTAAATGGTAGAGTCACACATGGGTACATGCACAAAAGAAAAGAATGGGATAATGATCTTCATATTCTACAGACTAAAATAGGTAAGTTAAAGTTATCTTTGAAACCTAATGATATTTCTTTGCACATATAATTAAATGTATTGAATTTAAAATATTCTGAAATACTAAATCACAAAGTTACTATTAACTTGGAAACAATAAAGCTACAATGATATTCACCTCATTCTAGGGACTTACATACATTAGCTGTTAAGGTAAAGAGAATTAGTAAACTGAATTATGTTAAATAAATCATATGTCAATCTAGAGGAAGGGGCAAAAGGTTACTGAGTTAAGTGATAGTTTTGAATGTTTTAGAAAACATAAACATATAAATAATACAAATATTAATTTAATAAATGGCAATTTAGTAGGTCTTCTTAAAAATTAATGCGCAACATAAATCACCTAAAGAACAAATTAGAATCATTGATAGACCATTTTCATTAAAGGAAATTAAAGAAGAAATTAGGAAGTTAAAAAACAAAGCTTCTGGTACAGATGGAAATATATTGGAATTATGTAAATGATTTCCTAATAATGTAATTGATATATTATTAAAAAACTTTAGGGAACTCCAATACACATTCAGCTTTCCTCCTTCCTGGAGATACTCTCTGATATCATCAGCAGTAAAACAAGATAATGCTCCATTGTGTTCTTCTTCTTGTCCTAGTTCTCTACTAAATGAGGACTATAACATTTTATGTCTATTTTAGCAGGAAGAATAAATGTAATTTTATCTAATATAATGATGATTAAACAGGATTTCTCTTAAGCAGACATGTTGAAGTCAATATAATTAGACTAATCACATTAATTGATTTTGCTAAGTATAATAAAAAAGACCTATTGGTTATAAGCTTAGATTTTGAAAATGCCTTTGATTCAGCGAATTGGTCATATTTATATAAAGTTCTTAAAAATATAACTTTTCACTAGATTTCATAAAATTAATTACCAACTTTATAGTAATTTATGCTGCTTTGACAAGATAGGATCCTATATTTCAAGTTCTTTTAAAATTTTAAAAGGTACTAAACAAGGTTGTCATTTGTGTCCTTTATTAATTACATTGCTTATAGAACCTTTTGCAAATCATATTAGGTCAAATGATAATATCATTGGGTTTTCATTATTTGATAATTTTACTTCAAAAATACAGTTATTTGCTGATGATTTACTTATAATTGGTAACACTGAAACAACTTTAACTTATATAGTTGATGCTATGAAATATTTTGAAAAAGTTTCTAATTTAATTTTTAATCACCTTAAAACTAACATCTTATTAATTAATACAAATTGAATAATCCATTTAAGAAGCATAGTAACTTTAAATGGGATATCTTGGTATTATAGTAATATCAAATTGTGAAGATTTAGTACTAGTTAATATTAAACTTATTTTTGAAATGATTACCCAATTAATCTCTAATTGGAATACATTTTGTTTCACTATGGAAGATCATCTAACACCAATTGAAATGGGAATTTTACATAAAAGTTTATGTTTGATCAAACATTGATCTCAACTTCACTAAAACATTTCATAAAAAATAAAATACCTTTCTCCTTAAATTCCTGTAGTATCCAAATAAATTAAGAATTTATTCTGAATAGCATAGGAGAAGTTGGGTAGATGGGGTACCACCTTTCCAGATATTGAATTATATGTTACTTCAAGCATCATTAAAATAACAGCAGTATGGCTTAATTCATCATATAAATCAAAATGGAAATTAATACATGAAAAGATTTAGTTTTTAATAATGAATGCATTACCTCGTTCAGTATATCAAATGCGTTTTAGTGGTGCTTAAAGGTTTACTATATGAATAACACTAGTAACTCTCTTTTGATCCCATATATTAATAATATTCTTCTTTATTACACAGCATATATTTATTCCAACACTGTTATTAATAATTTTATATCTCTATTCTCAATTGCCTATACCAATGAATGTTTAAAAACATAATTTTAATAAAATGCTAGACTTGAAGAGTTGCAACTTAATTTTTGACATCAGGTTTTAAACAATAATAAACCATATACTTCAGAAAATATTCTTGGAAAATGTAGGTTAGATTTAAATAATTAGTTGTGTAGACAATTTATAATTTGTAAATTGGATATTGTACATTATGTTAATAATAAATAATTTCCTAAGATTTTAGATTTTAGAATTTTTAATCAACATTAATAATTCAATAATTAATAAGTTATTTAACTAAAATTTATAGAATTAATTTTGGAATTATTCTTCACAATTTAATAATGGTATTATTTTCAGAAAATATTTATTTATTTATTTTACATTTGTTTAACGGGAAAGTCCGACTGGATATATGTCCATTTTCAGTGGAGGCCTGGGGAGAAAAGCTCCATAAAGCAGAGTATAAATACATTAGGAACAATAGAAACATTTAGAGATAAGTATAATATGCAGTTTTCAGTAGGGTGACAAACATGGATAAAACATAGTAGACAGCATCAAAATCATGCGGCTTCAATTTCAGACAATAATACACAGAGTTATGGGCTAGGTCCCTTCAAGAATGTGTACACTTAGAGTATAAGACTGAATTGCTTAGGGAGAGTTTGCAGGAACAGCGGATGGTGATTAGTTGGTGTTTAAGCAGGGACACTGCCAATGCTGTTGGAAGTGTAGTTTGAGGCTTTTTTTGAACTGGGTTAAGGAAGATTGGTGAGTACATTCGGAAGGCAGCATATTCCAAGTTTTGCCTACTGAGTTGGTGAATAGTGAGTCCCCAGCCACATTTATGCTCTTAGTTGTTTGTACCAGCAGTTTGTCAGCAGAGCGTAGTGTCCTTAGGTTGCTGTATGGTTTGATGATCTTATTTAGTGCTGGTGTTTTTT
Source organism: Protopterus annectens (assembly GCF_019279795.1). NCBI lineage: Eukaryota > Metazoa > Chordata > Ceratodontiformes > Protopteridae > Protopterus > Protopterus annectens. Next base: position 586,884,512 of record NC_056751.1, read on the forward strand.
CGAGTTGATATAGTATTTTGTGGGTTATTCTAAGTTGGTTGTATCGGAGAAGACTGGGCCACTCTAGCCATCCTAGTTGAGTTAGGTTGATACAATGGTGGGTCCTAGAGGTAGCACCTGTATCAAATCTAGCAATATGGTTGTAACATCTAGCAAGTTTGGTAAGGGTGGCTTGGTTCAGGTTAGTGAAGAGGGGGGAGGCATAGAGGAGGGTAGATAGGTAGGACCGAGTGATAATGGTTCTTGCAAAAATAGTGCGGAAGGATTTGATCCTGTATAGGGAGCCCAGTTTTTTGTTAACAGATTTGATGGCTTGATTGACATGGATATATTTTAGGGCATTATCAACTGTGACACCCAGGAGGTTTGTGTGAGTATCTAGGGATATGATTGTGCCATTGTTGGAGTTTATAGTAAAGAATGATGAGGAGGATTTGCAGGTGGGGGGGAAAGATGAGCAGTTTAGTTTTGTTGGGGTTTAATAGAAGCTGACATTTGCAAACCATTTTTTTACATCTTTGAAAGTATTATGAGTTAGGGTTATAAGCTCATTTGAGGAGGCGGCAGTACATATAAAAGTAGAGTCATCCACGTATTGGATGCAGGTGGCCTTGGGAGTGATGGTGAGTAGGTCATTGATAAAAACTGAGAAGAGTAGTGGTCCTAGTATGGAGCCTTGGGGGACTCCTAAAGTAATGGGTAGACGTGTGGATAGGATATTCTGCCATAAAACTGCTTGTTGTCTATCAGACAGGTAAGATTGGAACCATTTAATGGAGCTACTATTCAGTGACAGTTCCTTCAGGGTGCGGAGAAGCAGTTGGTGACTGACCATATCAAAGACCTTAGAGAGATCTAGGAAGAGAGCTGATGTAAGTTTGTTATTGTTTTGATTCGTGTTGATAGAGTTAGAGAAGGATAGGAGGGCTGGTGTGGTGCTGTGGCCTAAAACCATGCTTAGAGTTGGCCAGTAGTTTATTTTGGGTGAGATAGTGCATTAATTGGTTGTGGACAATTTTGGCCAGTATTGATAGTATGGTTATTGGTCGGAAGTTTGAGAGATCTAAAGAATTCCCTCCTTTATGAAGGGGAATGACATGGGAAACTTTCCAGAGAGAGGGCATAGTGGTTTCAGTCAAGGTGCGGTTTATTATGATCGAGACAGGGTATGCAATGGCATCTGCCCCTTTTTGTAAGTATTCTGGTGGAAGGAGATCAGCTGCCTGGGTAGTGGGCTTTAGTTTGTTAATTAGAGATCAGATGGTTGATGTAGATACATGTTGGAAGGAGAAAGGGAATGGAGTAGTGGCTGTGGAGGAGTTTTGAAAGGAGCTAGTGGGGGGTAGTTCACTAGCTAGTGATTGGATGGTTTTGGTAAAAAAGTTGTTAATGATGTTAGGAAGTTTCCTCTGGAGTTTTAAGGTCACAAGTTGAGGAGGTGGGGGTGGAGGTTTGGCCAGGGTGGAGCAGTTTGTTTATGCCTGCCTAAAGTTTTTGAGGTTTGTTCTGGTGTTTTTTCTGAAGGTGTTGATAGAAGTTTTTTTTGTATGACAATGTGGCTTTCTTGGTATCATTCCTTAGTTGTCGGAATTTAATATGGTCAAGTGAGTCTTTGGACGTGCGCCAATTTTCCCACGCTTTATTTCTTGCTATGATTTTGGTTTTGGTTACTTTAGAGAGCCAGGGGGCGGTGTTGGTTTTGGCTCTAAGGGTGCGGATAGGAGCGTGGGAATCTAGAATGGAGAGGAATTTAGAATTAAAATAGTCTACAGCATCATCTAGTGGAAGTTCTTTAAGTATGGCCCAATTGCATGCTCTGAGTTCGTTCTGAAAGTCAGTAGAGTTAAAGTAAAATATAAAAAAAGTTGTTTTTACAATCTGTAGGGAGGACTACATTTTCATTATATTGGAAGATTTTCACTTGGAAATACATACAGATAGCTTGAAGGCTTTGGCCGAGACATCAGAGTTTTAATAAATTGGTTTTTGGATTACTAGCTAGTTGTTTTTTACATGGTTTCAGAGAGCTTTTATTACTCTGCTTAAAGTGTTAATGTATAATTTAAATATTGTTAAATGTTAGAGATGAGATTCAGTTTTATATGCTGATTGGATTCATATGATGTTGGAATGTAGGATTATGCCTCCTTTTTTGTGATAATTTTAATAATTTCATTCAAGCATTACTTAATACAGCACTACTCCCCAACAGAATTTTTGGCTTTAAAGAAAAAAAAAATCACGGCTCACTAAAGCCAAATAATACTGCATGTGACTCTCTATTAAAATAGTGAAGCTAAACTATGGGACCACAACTAACTACCATTGAACATAAACTCATTTAAAATGCAACTAAAACTTCACTTGTGAAATCAATTGATCTGCTCCTGTAAACTTCCAGGATAAATGCCACTGTAATCTGTGGCTTGTCATATCGTCCAACCATTTCTCTTCACTCAGAATCCTATGCTCCGCAACCAGTTTTAATAAATACCCAAATAGTTTTACTAGCATCTTCAGGCCATATACATATTTTTTGTCACTGCTCACCACCCCACCTATGTACTTTTAGTATAAACTTTATGATGGCCATATATAATTGTCTCTGAACCTACTTAATACCCAAACTCTTAACTATGATATTAACATTTTTCTGGCCTTCCAAGTTCATTTCCACACTTCCTTGTTTTGATTTTCTAACCACTAATTACATGGTCTGTTATCTGTCTGACAAACCTGCTAGTAAATCTCTTTAAATGCTCAATGTTCAACATCTACTAAATACATAAGTATATTTTATACGGTAATGGTTGCCTTTGTTTCATATTAATGTAATTGAATTAGCAAATGTATGTCAATGTATATTACTTAACATCTGTTCATGCAATTACTGAATGTCTTTTTAAAAATGTTTGCAATATGTTGGAGCTTTTCTTCTTGGGCCTTCTGTGAAAAAGGGATTGTGACTAAACCCAGTCAAACAAACCCTGTAAACAAAAACAAAATCAAATACAATAAAATGCTACTTTGTACAGTGGAAATTACTGACCTAGAATATTGGCTTCAAACAACTTGTGTAGGCATTGAACATGTAGCTGCTGTGTTCTCTTCAGAAAGGGTAAAATGTAGCTGCTGTGTTCTCTTCAGAAAGGGTAAAATAATTTGACACTTTAGTGAACTTTACTAGAACTCTTTGAGAAAGTGGACCCACTGGACAACACCTGCTCAGCCTCCAAAAAATATTCAGTAATAAGCCAGGTATCTTCCTCACTGGGGATCTAAAAAAATCACTACATATTTCAAAAACCTCAGAATGCAAGATGGTATATATAGACATATTTGGTAGATTCGCCCCCATGTACCACCTTACTCGTGTGCTAATTGTAAACCTGCCACTGCCCCTAATCCCAACCCTCTGCAGTACCTGATTTAAAAAAAAAAAAAAAACTTTCCCTAACATTACCATTACTCCACACACACACACACACACACACACACACACAACATGACCACACAAGCACAACACTAAGTGTAATCTGCTACTTAGCCTTTACTGTTACCCTAACCCACAAAATACTTGCAGACACCCTCCTATTCCTAATGCTGAGATTTTTGATACATCCAACATGTCAGGCACTCTTACCTATCATGTTCATCAAACTGCTTTGGTGGCAGTTTTGACTTGTACCTTGCTGCTTTATGACCCATGTAAAGCTAGATGGATTGCAGTATTCTTAAAAGTAGAAAGTGTTTTGCATATTCTTTTTACTTAGGTAATCATTCTTTGTCAGTGTACATTCATAACTAAATTGCATTAGCTTAAACAAAATTTTAAAATATAACTATACTTTCTTAGAGACAAAGTTCTTGGTGGCATGGGCAATCTTAAAGTTTATATTTTCCACCATATTTTTGGCAGTTCAGGTCCTTCTTTGTGATACTTGAAGCCGACTGTTTACTCCAGTTAATGCTCCCTCTCCTGACAGTTACTGGTATTATTGCCTTCTGCTATAATCTAAAAATTCTTATCTTTAAAGTCTGTCTCTTCAGTTAATCTGGTCCTTTAATCCAGTCTGTGTGTTCCATAAAGACTAATTAACTCCATTTTCACAAACCCAAAATTTTTAAGATAGCAAATGTTGAACAACTTTCATGCATGTCTTAAAATGGTCTAGTCAAAGTTATGTTATTACAAATGTCCGTTTCAAAATGTACAACTTTGTTTTGTTTTGTTTATTCAAGGAGATGAACCTGAAAATGATTTATCTGTATTAGGGCTATACCTAGTTAAGAAATGAAAATAAAACAAAATAAATTAAGCTAAAATAAATTAATATTTGGTTCAGTATCCAGTACATGGGCATGTTGATAATAATTTTCTTATGTGACTGAAAACACACACAATTGACTTGGATTGGGACTTCCATCAATGCCCTAAAGTGAGGGCCTGATATAAAGGGTCTACACACCACTAGTGTAACATAAAAACTTGTGAGTGCAGATGGGAAATTTGTTAAATATTTCTTCTTACTCAATAACTACCCTCAGGATCTAAGCTCAGCCGATCATTAATGCTGTCCATTCATTTTGTGTAGAGGTGAGACATGGATGGCAGCTGCTGGTTCATACAGTGTCAGACAGAGATTTTTTAGTTAATCTATGCAGTCCTTATTGTGTTTAATATTTGTTGATGTTAAGGTGCTGAAAATATGTGCCCCCACCCCATTTACCTGGTTACTGTATACTTGTTGGTAGAATAGGAATGTAATAAAATGGCAGGGTTGAGTCCAGGTATCCTTTACCCAGAAAAATTGACTGCCTGTCAACTACTCATCTCTTCTGCCTCACCAGGCCTTCAGCAGGTCCAGCAGAAAAAATAATTTACAGCAACCCATGTCTACAGAAGAAAATAGTTTCATTAATGCAGCATAGGGTAGCCATCTACCTTATGAAGTACGAGAATTGTTAGTGAGTAATTAGGCATACTCCTTCTCACATTACTACATGTAGATGCAGATGAGTTGGGAAATGTAGAAGGTGGTATGAGGGTGACCATGAGCAAGTTACTTAATCAGACAGTGCTTTTGGGTAATTGGTAATTTAGGTTAGGCTCCTTAACCATCTATTACAGTGCATACCTAGTAATTACATACCTACCTATTATTTTCAAGTGTATATGTCTTTCACAGAAAAAGGGTATATTGCTTCATTTCAAATCCTGACCCTGGCTGATTGGTCATCTGCCAGTGATGTCATAGGAGTGGGGTCATCTGCCAGTGATGTCATAGGAGTGGGGATAACTGAAAGTTCTTTTTTTTTTACACTTTGGATGAGTTGGAGATAGAAAGAAGAGAGTGAATATGTAAGGAGTTTTCTTGTTTTTAATTGTTATAGTAAGCTTAAGTGATCTTGAATGGTAAGGACTGATCTTAACTCTTGCATCCGGTACACACTAATAGAAATAAAGCCGGTCCAAATTTTGGACTAGCAGCAAATCTTAAGCAGTTTTGCATTTGGTGGGTGTCAGTTAGTTGATTTTAGCTATCAGTCATGTTAAGGAAAATAAAGTTGTTCAGGTCTATATTACGTGACTGAAAATTCAGATGTTCGAACACGTAATGATCGACCCCAATTGAGCGAAATGGGAAAATGTTGAATGGCCGGAAAAAAATAACAAAAACCCAAACAAACCATTAAACTGCTTTATGCAGGGGGGCGAGCCCCCCTGCACCCCCACTACTTAAATATACCAATGCCGAGACCACACTATATTGCAGTAAACGGAAATTTACCCTTATGGAGATTTTGGTTTCCGTGTTTGACATTCTGCCATTTTGCTCAATTGGGATCGATCATTACGTGTTCAAACATCTGAATTTTCGATCACATCATATAGACCCAAGTTGTTCCACTCACATCTCCTCTACTTCTTTTCATTTGCAGATTTATTTGGCGGTGTTATTTGTCTATTAGTTATTTTATTTTCTTCAGAAACATTCCCTTTGACTTTATTCTCTCTTTAGACTTTTTAATCATCTGATTTATGTTATTAAGCAGAATGTAACTATCTAGTGTTGTATAAATATGATTATTATAAATAAGAGTTGACAAATAAGATGGTGTGTTTATATATAATTGGGATAGTTTTAAATACATTTTTATAGATAACAAACATGTAGAGTGCTTTGGTAACTGGAACTAGTTAAGGCCTACTACATGCTCTATTAAATGAGAACTCTGAGCAATATTTACATACATTGTGGATCTGTTATAATATGGCCACTGAATCTCTGTTGGCACTATGTTTCTCTCTCAATTTTTTTTTAGTAAACCATTATCATTACTAACAGGCCTGATGGACAGCTTTATTAAGTACGGGGCATATTACACTAGCATTACAGAGAGTAAAATGTAGACACCTAACGTTTAAAAGCTAAATTAAATGGAAGGTGTATGTGCACAATATAAATAGATTGCTGATCTGGAAATCACATTTAATTCTTTTAGCAAAACCATACTTCAGAATGAAAAAAAAAATCAGAGATGCTGAATAGGTTTTGAAATACCTATTGAACAAAATGGTTAACTCCTTTAAGTAGTACAAATTAATAATAGCACACGTAAATGTGGACATCTTACTCTCCAAAAATATTTAACTTATAAAATGATTCAGAAAGAATGTGTAACATTGTTTGCAGTATAGCTACTCTAAAATGTGTTAAAATATTACTTTCATCTATATTTATAAAAGATGAGAGACATATGGCATGCTGTTCATAAATGTCTTAACCATAAATATCTTACTCAGGACTTGGATTATTAACTCCTATGGAAGGCCACTTTCCATATTATAGGAACTAATATACGTAACTGAAGAAATGAGAACAGAGCAATCTCTTTTGGAAAGAACCAAGGAGTAGCTATATCTAAGCTGATTTTGTCCTATTCCTCACTGGCCATCAAGATTCATGCCTTATTAGTCATTCATCTCCACCACTTGATTTGAATCTTATTTCCCCATTTCACCCTGACAGGGGACTTTTCCTTCTTGAGGGTATTTTTCTTCTGATGAAAATCTTATTGGACAAGGCTAGGGAGCTGAGAATCAAGGTTAAAATTCACAGGAATTTTGAGACATGGATTCTCGTCTACTCCCCCCCCCCCCAATCAGACAACTGAGGTACATGTTGCCATAAAGGAGAGCCTGCTATGACTTTTCCTATCTGCTTACATGCTATGATAGGTGCAGATACCACAGAAATGCCAACCACATGTTTCTGCCCCATACAGAGGGGCGGCTCATGCTATAGGACTGCAGCCCTCCCACCTAGAAACAAAAGAAAAAAAAAACGTGAAACATAAAATTAAAAAAACAAAAAAATTTATTTTTACGAGTCCTGGAACTGACACACTCAGACTGCCCCGCAGATGCCCAGGAATCTGTGAAGTGATGACCGCACCGAACAGAGGAGCTCCGGACTGCTTCATCCGCAGACAGGACCAATCAGGAGAGAGGTGAGTTTAAGCTCTCGCAGTGAAAGTGTTGGATTCGAGCGCGGGTTTGGAGTTTTGCTGCTTCATGGATTCGCGCGCGGGTTTTGCTGCTTCATGGATTTGAGCGTGGGTTTAATGTGTGGATTCTGGGTCTGGACACATTTACAGGTAGTGTGTGTGTGTGTGTGTGTGTGTGTGTGTGTGTGTGTGTGTGTGTGTGTGTGTGTCTGTAAAATGCCCCAGTTGCTATATACTAGTGACTAGAGAGAACACATAGTGGTGGGTAGAGATACTCAGGCTTGAACCCTGTACCTTGGATGCAGGTGGCAAGGACCTGAATTCCCTACCCACCACTATTTGTAATAAATTGCAGATTTTTGCCTCATATTTGTTCTATTCCTCATAAAAGCTGTTGTTTCTGTATCTTCATTTTTCCTTGCAAAGGTCTGTAGTGCAGTAGTGCACTGGTAGCATTGTTGCCTGACAGCTACAGGTTCTCTGGTTTGATTCTATTCTTGGCTGGGGTGCCTTCTGTGTGGAGTCTGCATGTCCTCCCATCTCTTACAAAGAAGTGTCTGGAGTGTTTCTCCCTGCTCTGCTGAATATTGGCTTTGTTTTGTTCCACGTCAGACTAGTTTCCTGGTTAACAAATGTTTAAAAATAACAGGCATTTGAATTTCAGACTTCATATTCTTCAGAAAGTACATGGTAACACAAAACCTTTTATTCTAGCAATTGTCTAAGTTTATAACATGGATATTTGAAATTTGCCCATATTTTTGGGACTGTGTTCCCCCATTATTGGCCTCGTTCAGGTATTTTGTGCTAAGGTTGAGAGCTATGGTGAGAACTGAATTCACTGAATGTTTGGGGGCTGTATTCCCCCATTACTGGCTTTGTCCACATGTTTTTTGCTAAGAGGTTGAGAGCTATGGTGAGAACTGAATTCACTGAATATGTTTGGCAGCTGTATTCCCCCATTATTGGCTTTTTTCAGATGTTTTTTGCTAAGAGGTTGCCAGCTATGGTTAGAACTGAATTCACTAAATGGTAGCTATTTAAGTTTCAGTCTTCATCTGTTTCACAAAACAGCTGATTTGGCATAGTGGTATGTTTCTCTGACTGTTTTGCACAGGGTCCCCTGGGTTCAAGACGTGGCAGTGAAATGTATGGTGGTAACACAGCATTTTATTCTAGCAACTTTCCAGCATTATACAAACAATGTTTAAAATGTGTCCCTGGTTTTTGGGCTTTTGTCCCCCCCCCAATAAATTTTGTCTTTTTCCAGATTTCTTGTGCTGCAAAGTTCAGAGATACAGCTGAGTGTTGAGTAGATTTTACAAGGAGCTGAGAGCTGCAGGGGAACAAAAGTTTAGTGCTGCTTATGCTAAGTCTGCTTGCATTGTTAATAGCACAACAAGTAGTGTATTTGCTTTTGATGCAGAAGGCTGTGGGTTCTACTCCCACAGTAGGTAGATGCATTGCTGATACTGTACTGTGTTGTAAAGGGGGTGGATGCTGCAGTCATTTTTTGGCAAAGATACCTAGTAACTATGAACCTGTTATCAGTTTGCCATCCATTCCCTATTGCGATATTACTAGCTTATCATTTTTTTTAATGCATGCAACATAGGCCATTTATTCTTCAAGGGCAACAGGCACTTTATTTGTAGATGAAACAATGGCATATAAAGTTGTTTGCAGCAACCTCTTCATTAGTTACAGATTTCTTTAATGTGGATTTTACTACTTCAGAGATTGTGCATATTTACTGATACTGGTAGACTGTAGAAGGTTGAGTAGACTTTTTATGATGGAAATGTTCTGAATTGGGCAGTTTTGTCATTGGTGCATGCATTTTGTTTCATTGTTTGCTGGAAAAATGTTCAAAACAATAAATTTAAAATGCCCTCTAACAACTGTACTGTATTGTACAAGGAATATAATGTAATGCAATCAGGAAGGTGTATCAAAGAGCATGTGTATGTTTCGTGTTCAAGGGGCCTATGATTTTGAAAACAGCCCAAAGTTAATCTTTATCCGCCACTGGCAAAATGTATTTTCTTTGAATGTGGGTTTCAATGCTGTTTCAATGCATGTGAGTTTCAAGGGTAGAGAAGTTTTAATGCTAAGTCTATTGTCATTGTGAGACTGCATTGCTTTGTTTAACAGGTATCTATTAGGGTTTGTGCTGTAAAATGCAAAATAAAACTTTCAAATGACATCTAAATCATCACAGAAGTAACGCAGTATGCACATTACAGTGCTTATGGTAAATGGGGCAAAATAACCAAGGAATGGGACATTGGAATGGCTGCAGGGGGGGGGAGGCTCCATTTGACCATGATTTTGTGAGGGGGGAAGGGTAGCAAAAACAGCCCCGGTTGAACTGTACCTCTCAGTTGTCCATATTTTTGCAGAATGAATAGATATTTGCTTCTTATTTTTGGTTTGTTCCTCATATAATTTGTGGTTTTCTAGCAAATAATTTAGGAATGAAGTCACTAAATGACAGACATTGAGTTTCAGACGTCATAACCTTCAGAAAAATGCATGCTAAAGCAAGACCTGTTATTCTATCAACTGTCTTAAGTTTATACAAGAGCAATTTTTAGTAGTGTTTGTATGTTCCTCCAATATATTTGGCCTTGTCCAGATTTTCTGCATTGAGGTTGAGAAGTAAGTGCAAATCGCTTTGTAGAATTAGGAATATCCAAACCTCTCAATTATCCCCAATTTTGGCTCAAAATGTTGCTCTCCCCTAATAATCCCTCCTCAAAATGGCAATTTTGGAAGAAAATGTGGAGGGTTTACAATTATATATAACTGTAATGATCAGAGTTATAGATTACTTTTATTTCAGAAATGCATGTAGATGCTCTTATTTTGTTAGCTGCTCAAGTTAACAGTGTTAATATTAAAAAGGTGTCCCTTCTTTGACAGGTTCCCAGCTGTATTGTGTGGCAACTTTATATTTTTGCATCACATTTTGCTCTGTTTTTCATAAAATTGTGGTTTTCTGGCAAATTAGTGGCAAGTCATTAAAGACTGAAGTTAGAAAATAATGGCAGACATTTGCATTTCAGATTTCATACCCTTCAGAAAATTCGTACTAATGCAAGACCTACTACTGTTCTATTATCTAAGTTTATAAGAGCAATATTTAAAAATTGTCCTTATTTTTGGGCCTGTGTCCCACTTCTAGTTCTATGTATGGCTTTGTCCAGATTTCTTGCTCTGAAGTTGAGAGGTATGAGTGTCAGAGCCGTCACCATCAGCCAGAGACATTTCAAATTGTGACATACTTGTTGCACCCCACTCCCCACTGTAGTGGCTCTGGATGTGTCCAAGGAAGGCAAGGAGCAGTTATGTAGTGTAAGTGAGCAGAGTATTCCCCCATCCAAGGTAGACTGTGGCTTTTCATCTGTCCTTGATTTTGCAGAATATTCTGGTTTTCTGTCATATTTTTATACTGTTAATTTATGCTTCTTATTATTCAGGAAATGCATGCTGTCATAGTGCCCTGTTGCTCTGTTTGAGTAGCAATGATTTAATGACCATCAGGTAAGCTTGTCAGAGATTGTAAGATGCAAGCAAGCTTTAATAAGCATACTATTAAAGAATTACCAGCATTGAAAGCCTTTTCATTGTTGCCATGCAGAGAATATTTACATAACTAGATAATATTAGCCTTGGGTATTGAAATGCATATGACAGTATTTGTAATAAAGGACAGGATTATAGTATTTTCAGAAGCTCATTACATTTGTTGGAGACTTGCAGTCATCTTTGCAGGCTTTACCCGTAAACTAAACAGAATGCCAATCTATCATGTGTGGTCCATAACTTGTGCAGGAATCCTTTAAGCAATTTATCTTGAGCATGTTTCTTGTTTGCTGTTCATTTTTTACTTTGATCATGTCTTCCCCATGAAACAAGTAGATAGTTGTGTCAGGCAGCAGGTCTTTTTTTTGGATAAGAAACATTTTTACAAGTGGGGGTATCACAGAGATTGCTACTTTCAGCATGTTATTTGGTAATTTTATAAAGCTGAATATAAATTATAATTAGAACTGCAGTGCAAGGAGTAGTGGTTTGAGTTGAGTGATGCTTGTTTTTTTTTATACTTGATTTTGACTGGCATTCCAGTAATTTATTTAAAAAGTAACTTATTTTTTCATGCCTCACAACCTGTGTTTCCATCTGGATATTAAGTAAGATGACATGCATTGAAATATTTTTTCTTCTACACTTCATTTTGTCTTGATTGGACTCTCGTAATGACTGTTTGGCACCCAGGGCAGTGTATTTAATTAAAGTTCCAGTTGTTGTCATTTTGAGCATAGCTCCACCCCTTTCTAGTTGGCCACACCCCTTCCCATTGGTCCCACCAATTCAGCTGTCTCCTGCAGCCCTCCTTTAATTTGAAGTCACCAGCTGCCACTGCCCATACACCTCTCTTCAGTAAATGCTTCCTCTTTTAATCTGCTAAATTTTCTCCCTTGGAGAGTGATAGATGGTGTTAGCACTCCCTCCTTTGTTTCCCTTTTCAATTCTTCAAGCTCCTGGGTGGCAAATAGATCCTGAGATGTCTGGGTTACAGTCATGGCTTTATTGCACTTCACTATGGAACTAGTTCATATTCAACCTGACTAAAAATAAACATTGCATTTAAACAAGAAATAATCTCAGAAACAATATAGGGAAGATAAACCAAGAAATTTACCTTTCCCATACGACAGTCTGTTTTTTGACAGTGACAGATCAGTCAGATTCTTGAAGTTCTAGCTTTGCTAGAGTTTTCATTTTGTTTTTACTGATTGATTTTTTCAGTGACCTTCTCACTCATTGTTTTAGTTTGTTGTTTGGGATATTTCTGCAGTGACCCTAATGATAATGGACATCAGCTGGGTATAACAGCCCTGTGTTTCTAATGCTTAGTCAAACACTCTGCTTGTGCTGTGCTGATGAGGTCATAAGGCCGAAATATGCATATCCACAGCTAGTGGGGTTTGGCTTTATTGGCCTAAAATTGTCCATTAAAACAACAAAACAAGTCATGGGCATTTAGAATTGCCAATTAGCTGAAACACCTGATGTTCAAAAGGATCATTTGCATATGTCCTATGTGCCTCTGATACAAGAGGTTTGGGAAGTCACTCTGTGGAAGTTCTAGCTTTGCTGGAGTTTTCATTTTGTTTTTAGTGATTGGTATTTCAGTGACCTTCTCACTCATTCTTTTAGTTTCTTGAAAAATTTGGAATGTTTTCTTCTCATTTAAATAACAATACTAGACTCTAGCTACTTCTTCAGTTCACAGATGATTAGTTTCTAAATCCTGTGAGTCACCAGGAGACACATCTTTGCTCTCTCCTAACCATAACTTTTAATGCTTTAAAGCGTAGTACTAAAAGTAAACACTGCACTCAAACAATAAATAATATAAGAAACAATATAAGGAAGATATACCAAGAAATTTTACTTTTCCACACAGCAGACAGTTGTATGGCAAAGGCAAGTCATTCAAATGTCTTGTATATCCATTTATCTATCGACCTACCTATCTAGCTAGCTATCTATGGCTACAATGAGTTTCATCAAGACAGGTTTGATCAAGTCTCATATCATCAAACCTGATTCATTGAAAGACAGCTACGAGTGGGGAGAGAACGATTTGCTCTCCCTTTCAGATCCATGCTAAAGCTTGCCTCTGTGGCTCACCAAGTCAGGATTGCTGAACTGATCTTGATAGTACAAGATTTGATGAGATACAACACAACGATTTTTTATCTTGAACAATATATTCCTGATAAGATCCAATGAGTATTATATGCAAGGAATTTGTAAAAAAAAACACTGAAAAGGACTTGCCACTTATCCTACATACCTATACTTTGACAACATGATGTATAAAAATATTTTAACATTTTACATCAGTGTTTAAATCATAGTTACCTTCCAGACTGATAACACAGATGTCACTTTCATAATATAATTCCTTTACATGCCCAATAATTAAAAATACTGTCATACATCACTTTGTCATCCGTGAATGACGCAACTGTCATATAAACCATGGACTCCCTTTACCCCTGTTAATAGGCAATCTAATGGTGTCTGGCTATCCTCAACCTGTCCAGTGCTGGAGCACCTTTCATCTCCCCAAACAAACAGAATTCCTCATGCTGGTGGTGTTTAAATTTCCTAGTTATAATCACTTGCAAAACTTATGTCAGAATCCTCATACTAATCCATCATTCCACAAGCTACAACAATAAGTTAAATAAATCATATCACCCCGGAAATCCAAATAAGTCCCAGTAACCCGATTGGTTAAATACACATAATTTACTGTTATGTAGTGATTACAGTAACCCAATTGGTTAAGTATGCATCATTTACCTTTATGATTACAGTAATCTGATTGGTTAAATACATATCATTTACCTTTACATTGAGTACATAAATGGGTCTATATCACATAGCCGAAGTTTAATAACCTTGAACACGAAATGTTCAAACCACCTGTTCGAAGTTAAAAAACTTTGACTATGGATAAAAAACAAAAAAAAAGAAAAAGAAAACAAAATAAACTGCTGTAAGCAGGGCAAGCACCCCTGCTCCTCCCATGTGGGGGGCTGTGCCCCCCACTCCCCCTGCTACTTAAATATACCAACTCCAAGATCACACCACATTGAACAAAATGGAAACCTCCCCTTATGGAGATTTCCGTTGAAACACTTCAACTTTTGCAAATTCGAACTGATGGTCTCGACCATATGAGGTTCGAACTTGCAGAAGTTCGACTATCTGATAGGAACCCGGTTAAATACACATCATTTACCTTTATATTGATTACAGTAACCTGACTGGTTAAATACACATCATTTACTGTTATATTAATTAATGTAACCTGGTTGGTTAACTATGCATCATTTACCTTTATATTGATTTAGTGATCTACCAATAACATCATAGAAGATTTAAGCTCACCTCACTTTTCCATTAACATGGAAATCACAAACCATTCTACTGTACTTCACCTTAAAATGAAGATTATCCCATCCTTCTAATACTAAGGATGAGTACAAAATAATGCTCATTAACTTCCCCTTTTAAAAATTCTCTGGGCATACCTCTTATTCATAACATAACACAACACAACACAGCTTCAGCTATCAATGTAAATCCCATTCTGATAATAAGTTAAACCATATAACTTAATATAAATAACCCCAGTTAAGTGCACTCTACATTATGAACTCCCTTATATCTATTCCCATCACCACCCAACTGCAGCCAGAAGGAACATTCACAGGCTCATCCCACTGCTCATTCTATTACGATATTCACCATCATTCAATAAAACGCAAACCAGTCATCAAGCATTGTGAGATCCACCCTGTAGCATTCCAATAACACTTATAAATTAATAGCCGAGTCACCCCACTGAACATTTTAACAAGGAACTCAGTCAGTTACAGTTACAATCGAACTCTGCTGGCCAAATTGCCATTAAAAATCTCATGAGAACTATAAGCATGAGCCATAGTAATATCAGTCAGCTATGCCGTTGCCTATAATCCTACTGTTTAGAAGTCCAGCTCAAAAGGAATGAAACCAGCCTGAATCATAGCTCAACCTCTTAAAGCAAGAAATCTGGATAAAGCAAAAAATAATTGTGTAGGGTGGGGGCAAAGGCCAAACAAAATAGGGACAGATTTTAAATATCACTCTTACCGACTTAGAAAGATGCTAAATCACAGGTTTTGTCTTAGTCTGCATTTTCTTACGAATATGAAGTCTAAAACTCAAATGTCAGTTGTTATTTAGTCAATTCAGTCCTCAGTAATTTACCAGAAATCCCCAGATTTTATGAGGAACAGACCAAAAATATGAGGCAAAAATATGGACAGTTGAGAGGTATGAAAATTGTTCTCTGGCTGTGTTTTGTTACACGTAATGGCAGTTTGCAGTTCTGTGCATTTTTAGCCACATTTGATTGTTATAGCACTCTGCTATATTGTAATTTCGCTGTGATGGTATTTACTATTTTGTTTCTTAATTAATTGGTAGCTCTGTACCTCCATGTGATTGTTTTAGTACTCTTATACTGCAGCCTTGAACATATCCACAATGTCATTTCTTAACTAGTTCGTTACATTGTATCCCTCTGTCGCTTCTTTTTAAGTATCATCTCCAAAGGTGTTTTTCTTGCTTGCTTGTTTCACTTTGCAGTAATTATTTTCTCATTATGTAAAGGGAGTTTTCTAATAGTAAAATATGTAGTTTCACTTCAGTTTCTTTACTTAGACTGTATTTGTTAAGTTTATTAATGTTGCATTTGTATTTTCTGGATGCTAAGCAACTGTCACATACTTCCTGATTCCGAGTCAAGTAGTCCTGCATTTTGATGATGCAATAGGAGAATAAGCCATATGTATTGGATAGGAATGTTTTCTATTGCCTGTAGCTGATTTTAACTCAATGTGCTACAAGCTGCAGAGAAAACAAATCACTCAGGCACTCAGACAATAAACCAATAACTGAATGTATTTATAGTCAAATAAAAGAGAAATAGAAAAGGATAACATTCCTCATAACCCATATAGTGGTGGTCATACAGTGTGGAAGTACAGATATAATACTGGAATAAGGAAATGTTTATCATTGAATAATCATGTTTAGGAAGAAAACTAAGTATGTGAATCACTGCAATAATAGCCTACAGTAAAGTATATTTGTGTGTGTGTGTGTGTGTGTGTGTGTGTGTGTGTGTGTGTGTGTGTGTGTGTGTGTCCATGTTACAGATTGACGGATTTAGTTCTGGAACAAAAGCTGTTCATTAAACTTAATGGGCTTCTTTGCAAGGCAGAAGTACCACATCTGTGTGGGATTAGGTTCTGCAGGCAGTACATGGTGGAAAGGCGGACTACCTGCAGTATCAAGTTCCATAGTCAGGTTGAGCTATTCTGCAGACTTTAGGAGTTTGGTGGATGATAGCCTGGGATCAGGCATATGTATGGTTTGGTATAATGTGAGCCATCTTCCAAACCTGATGCCATGCAGTGTTCAGTTTTCAAAAATAGATTTAATTCTTTTTTGGGTTAGTGACCCTACAAACCTGTCCCTCATCTTGAATAGGCTCAATGCAGGTATAACAAAACATGCCACCTTATAGGTGGAGTTTCTGCATTAGACAGCCTTATGGCCATGCAGCTTCACCTGCACTTCAGACCTGGCTCACTGCCAGTAATACAAGATCTGATATACAGATGGAACTGCTGCACCAGACAATGTTGGCCAGACTCTGTGACCCTACAGAGTCTTTAGGTAAGTTTGTAGTATGCTCAGAATAGACGAATATATAATATTATAGAAACTCAGTACATGTTCCAGGAATAGTGGGGTTCCCTTCAGTTATTATGAGGTACTCAAATACACACTGTTTGTTCCCCTCATGATATTGTCATAAGGAGCCACCAAATGACACATAGTTATGAAGCAATTGGACAGCTGCTCAGCATACAGTAAATGCAAACACAAGTTTTTTAGACTTAGTAAATATAGTTCAACTAATTTAGCTAAAGTAAAAAATTAATCTGGAAGCCCACTTTGCATGACAAGAGTATATTTATGGCAAAAAGCAGTAATGGAAAAACTTTGCACATCATCTTTAAGCCTCTTTTAGACAGCTAATCTGCTATATTACTTCTAGTTTCTGCACTGTGTTTAATGCTGTGATACCAGAGCCCACTGTTAATGCATCACTGTGTTGTATCATCTGTGTTGGTTATACCAAATATCTTGTAAAACACATTGCCTGTTTGATTAGCCATCTCTACAAATCAGTTGTTACCTACATCTCCTGGAATAGTGTGCAGCTGTATCCCTGCCTGCTGGTCAGTCATTGACTGATATTTTGGTAAAGTACTGAGCATCACATTTGAATCCTATGCTTTGACACCCATGCCTGCTGGTCACTTTGTAATGTGAAGAGTTAAGTTAATCTGTAATGGGATCATATCCTCGTATCCTGAGGCTGAAGCTAATATCTTAGCAGATAAATGTAACTCTGACATCTCCCCTCCCCATCTCCAAATGTCCCAGTACAAAGCATCCAGTTTGTACATCCCCCTTATAAATCACGTCTGATAAGATACTAAAAGTGCAATTCAGGACCAAAAGCACTAGCTCTATGTGTCTAAACAACATACTGAGCTGTTTCCTGGTCACTATGAAACAGCACCTGTTGGACTTCTTGCTTAAACTGTTTATCTACAGCCTGTTCACTGTATACATGAAGAAATCTTCAGAACAGCTGTAGTAGTGCCACTTTATAAGGGAGACCCCATTACAGACACTGGTAACTGTAGACCTAGTACCCTCACCAGCATTATTCGTTCGATGATGGAACATCATAGGCATCATCAACAGGAACATGGACTGTCTACAATCCCTAGAACACAAGTAATTTGGCATTATAAAAGTTAGACTATGCTTATTAAACCTAAGTGACTTAATAGAAGGAGTCGCAGAAGCCCTAAAGGATGGTAACTCCATGTACAAGGCTTGACTGTATACTCCACTCTGAAATCATTGACAAACTGTCCAAAACGAAAAAAAAAAACACAGGCTCCGATCTGGCTAGAATAACTCCAAAAATGTTTAATGTGAAGCGCTTTTCATCTTCCACCTTTGGAAGACTTCATCAGACAAAAGAAAAAAACTTCATACACAGTTTTAATTGAATTCAGCTACCATTCAATTAACTAATTAAATACTAAGTTAAATAATTAAAACTGTTCTGCATCAAAAACCTTTTTCTTATGTTAAAAAAGCTCATGTCAGAAAAATAAGGTCATTCATTTAAAACTTTCATTTTAGAAAAAACAAAATGCAAAACTGTACTGTAACATAAAGTACAGAAATACTGAATGGAAAGCCTCATCATCATCTTCTTTCGGCTGTTCCCGTTAGAGGTCGCCACAGCAGATCACCTGTTTCCATTTCTTCCTGTCCTCTGCATCTTGCTCTGTCACACCAACCACCTGCATGTCCTCTCTCACCACATTCATAAACCTTATCTTAGGCCTTCCTCTTTTCCTGTTACCTGGTAGCATCATCCTTAGCATCTTTTTCCCAATATACTCAGCATCCCTCCTCAGCACATGTCCAAACCAACGCAATCGTGCCTCTCTGGCTTTGTCTCCAAACCTTCCAACTTGGGCTGACCCTCTAATATACTTATTCCTAATCCTGTCCACCCTC
Organism: Protopterus annectens; assembly: GCF_019279795.1. Classification (NCBI taxonomy): domain Eukaryota; kingdom Metazoa; phylum Chordata; order Ceratodontiformes; family Protopteridae; genus Protopterus; species Protopterus annectens. Next base: position 586,903,277 of record NC_056751.1, read on the forward strand.
ATCACACCCAGTGAAAATCTTAATATCTTTAATTCTGCCACATCCAGCTCAAACTCCTGCCATTTTGTCAATGCCACTGTCTCCAACCCATGTAACATAGCTGATCTCACTACCCTGTTGTAGACCTTCCCTTTCACTATTACAGGTACTCGTCTGTCACAAATCACTCCTGACACTCTTCTCCACCCACTCCATCCTGCCTGTACTCTCTTCTTCACCTCTCTTCCACACTCACCGTTACTCTGAACTATTGACCCCAAGTATTTAAACTCATCCACCTTTGCCACCTCTACTCCTTGCATCCTCACCATTCCTCTATCCTCCCTCTCATTCACACACATATATTCTGTCTTAGTCCTGCTGACCTTCATTCCTCTTCTCTCTAGAGCATATCTCCATCTCTCCAGGGTCTCCTCCACCTGTTCCCTACTCTCACTACAGATCACAATGTCATCTGCAAACATCATAGTCTACGGGGACTCCTGTCTGATCTCGTCTGTCAACCTGTCCATCACCATTGCAAATAAGAAAGGGCTCAGAGCTGATCCTTGATGTAACCCCACCTCCACCTTAAACGCATCTGTCACTCCCACCGCAGACCTCACCACTGTCACACTACCCTCGTACATATCCTGTACCACTCTTACATACTTTTCTGGCACTCCTGACTTCCTCATACAATACCACAACTCCTCTCTAGGCACCCTGTCATATGCTTTCTCTAAGTCTACAAAAACACAATGCAACTCCTTCCAACATTCTCTGTACTTCTCCATCAACACTCTCAAAGCAAAGATTGCATCTGTAGTGCTCTTTCCTGGCATGAAACCATACTGCTGATCACTAATCATCACGTCCCTTCTTAACCTTGCTTCCACTACTCTTTCCCATAACTTCATGCTGTGACTGATCAATTTACTGAATGAAAAGCATAAATGTAGGAAAACGTAGTTTTAAATATATGCTTGGAGTGTAAGGAAAAAAATAATAATAAGTAAAAAATGAGTACAAATATAACAACAGACCACTATCACAACACCGAGAGGTGACAGTGTCTGAAGCAAACATGTCAACAACTATGGACAGGGTGTCAAATACCAAAAAGTACAAATACATACAGTAAACTATGTTCTACGACCTTAGAGGATCTGTGTTCTAAAAATGTTAAAAAATTTTTAAAACAAATTTTTAATACTAGACTATAAAAGTGTGCAAAGGAACTCAAGGTGAAAAACAGGAATAAACTACAACAGTTGCTACCTTTTGCTAACAGGAAATGAAATACTGTGTGTCACCTCAATAGACTTCTCAACTTCAAAATACAAGTCAAAGATGTGACCTTGTTTAAACCAGGGGGAGTGTAGGAATTCAGTCTAAGCTGCCAAACAAGTTCACGTTTCTCTAACAGTAACTGATGTGGTCCACCTTTTTCATCAACCACTACCTGATCTATCACTTTAAACAAAAAGGCATGGGTAGGCTTCACGTTACAGTGTCTCACTAGGGTACTGCTACTGCTCTTCTTCCTTATATGATATGTGTGTTCATAAACCCTTTCTTTTAATTTCCTGTCAGTTTTGCCGATATAAAAAGCCGGACATGACTGGACAGGACAGGAAGCCAGGTAAACCACTGATTTAGAACTACAGCTGTACCTGCCTCTGGCTTTAAACATGTGTTGATTCACTGTGAAACTAGACCCTGTAGAAATGAATTTACAATAATTACATGCCTCACATTTGTATGTGCCCTCTGTTCTAGTGGGTTTCATAAATGTACTTTCCATGATACTTTTTAGGTTTCTACCTTTTCTAAAAATAATAACTGGTTCGTCAACTAATTTCTCTACTCAATCCTTCTCAAAGGTCAATAAGTGCCAATTTCTTCTAAGGATGTTAAGCGCTTCACATTATACGTTTTTGGAATGATTCTAGCTTGGTCGGAGCCTGTGTTGTTTTTTTTCGTTTTGGAGAGTTTGTTGTTCCAGTTATTTTCAAGCATTTGTATTTCATGGCTACCAACAATGGTTTGGATTCCTCTGTTGAGCTTACCTCTCAGCCATCATTGCTACCTGGTTCTGGTGTGAGTGAAACAACTAATCTCACACAACTGTTACAGTTAATGAATGAAAAGCTTGAGTCTGTAGGTCCCTCATCCTAGCTCAAGAAATACATATTGGGTGTATAGGTGGGACTGTTGTGGTTGGACTTCAAATAGCCTAACTGATATTTTGTCTAGTAGTGATATACAACCCTATGAATGAACCTTTAAACAAAAAATCTACTACATGCAGGCAAATTAATGCCCAGGTTCTCACCTTATGTGGCCATGTGCACACATAGTAACTTTGTTCCAAAATTTCGGTGCATCATGTCACCCCTTCACATTATAAGCATCAAATAAAAGTCTGACAAATTATCAGAGCACTGAAGTCCTTTAATCTGTGTCATCATAAACACAGTTAACATCCCTGGGTAGAAATCTGTTAAATATGTTCAGAGCCACATGAAAATGCCTCCCATCAATAAACGTATAAATGTGTATGCAAGTTTTCGTAAGTTCTAACACAAAATGTACTGCCATGCAAATGACAGAATAAAAGAAAACATAACTTACACAAGGTCTGTTATAATGGTCATAACCTACTCTTCAACATATAAAAAATCAGTCTGACATCCAATTGCATGTCCCTAAAGTTAAACTGTTTTGTTAACTTCCACTGAATGTGTTTCATATAGTGGACCTCACTTACACTTTCACATTAGGTTCCTCAGTCAGACTCTACTACATGCGGTAAACCTCAAATCCTGTCTGTTACAGATTACTGAGTACTTGTAAACATCTTTACACCTGTTGAAAAAGATACCTGTAAGCCACAGGGAATGTCAATTTCCACCTAATCGAACGCATATGACAATCCTTAATAACCTTCACAAAATGGGGTCTTTGCAGCAATGTAGCTTCTGAGAAATCCTGATCTACATACACCTGACAACTCTCAACTGTCGTGTTTTTTTCCCAGGTTGCCAAACCTGACACAACACTTGTTCTTTTTCAGACCACATAAGAATTGCACCAGCATCCCCTTCAGTTTACCACTAGTCTATTCACCAGCAGTCAATCCAGTCCAGGGACCCATCTTGGCTTTTATGAACTCCATGCAGTCTGATCACACTCCAGTATTTTATTCTGTCTCAGATGTCTTCTTCGAGCTTCATCCTCCAAGGAAAACCATTGTTGCTCAATACATACCATTTGCCTACAAGTCTAAACTGCTTTATTTTGTGTTTCACAATTCCTGTGTTTTAGGGGCAGGATGTCATTAGCTCCCTATTGAAATGTTGTCACTTGAAATGATGAGTGCTGCAAAAAAAGGACCAAAACTTGAAGAAAAGCAAATCTTAACAATCACTTTTCTCTTTAAAGAGTCTGTGGCAAATCCATCACACACCCAAACTTATATATACAAACTCAAAGACTGCCAAACCTCAGAGAAATGGAATTTTCCAAGAAATGGCATCTCGGACTTAGTACATGTAAGTCAATTATTTTGTCCATTTAGTCTCAGCATTTCAGGACTCTCTGTATTGGGTCCTGACATTTCAAATTACTACTGATGTCATCATATTGCCCTTGTAAAAAAATCACAAGTTTCATTCTCAGCCCCTTGTATCTGCCTGGTATATCTCAGCAACATATTAGAAAGTTGTCACAGTTCATGTATAACTGTAATGCTATTTCAATGCCCTGTGACCAGCACTTTTTCACATTTTTGCTGTCAATCCCTTCTCACTAGAACAGAGACATATCCACGCATTCAATGGTTCTCTTCATCTTATCTTCAGTTATCACATCATTGTCAATGTTTGGCAAGATTGCCGTCAGGAAACAAATGCATGATAGTAACTCGACTGTTAATTTAACTTTATAGAACGTAACAATTTATACAAAGCTGATCTCAGAAACTGGTGACGATTGACTTGTCGACGTACCAAAAGAGCTCTCAGCAAACTTTTTTTTAATACTAAATTTTTATTTATTTATTTTTCCTTGTGCATCAGAGCAGATCTACATGCAAGAAGCACTATGAAAGCAGGATATCAGTGTGTGAATGTATGTAGAGGCTTTCCTTTCCCTCTGTCCTTCTTAAGGAGCACATCTGATGGTTGAAAGCATGTCATCTGATACTTTATAGTAATGTACATTCATAAAGGATCTCAGAATTCTGAAACACACTCAGTTTTCTTCTTGTCATATATCTTCTTCTAGTTAACCTGCATTTTGCCACCAAATGTAGGTTGAAAGAATTTGCTAGCATATTTTTAATTCATTTTAAATATCTTAACATTTTTAAATTAAGTTTTATTCAGCTTGTTATTTATGGTCCCGTTGCCCTTCAGGCTTCAACAAAATAGCTATCTGCACTTGTTTAAAACTAAGGAGTGTCACTGAAATATGAAGCTAATCACAATGTGTACATTCTGCTTATCTTGCCTCACTGAAAGAAGTAGGTCACCTTCTGACTTATTTGTTGTTAGGTAAGGTCAAGACAATATTCTCTGTATTCAAAACCAGGAATGCATAATAACTGTTACAGAAATAGGACAGTAGCCTTGGGAGAACTGACAACTACTCTATCAAACATTTTATTAGTTTGGAAGAATTTTTCCCTGCAAAGGCAAAACATCCTATTCAAAGATGGAAAGCTTGGTTTACTGGTAGGATAATGGTCATTGCGAAATGAATATATTACTTTACTTCTTCACCTTAGCCACCCAAAAGGAAAAAAAGGCATCCCAGAATTATTTTAGCATTACTTTTATTTGGGCAAATAAATGTTGGGTGTGTCTGATAGCTTCTTGTTTATTGGAAATTTTTAGTAATGGCGTGAGTAAACATTTTTTGCAAAACATTTTTTGTCCAAATGGATGTTTTTGTTCACCTTTTGTCTCATTTTTTTTCTGCTGCTGCTTTTTTGTTTTTTCATTTAGGGTTCTCTATCTTTGAATCCTCTCATGAATGTGGGATCCTTTAACTACTATAGAATACTTTTTGGCTGCTGCTGTGGAATATGACAAATGTTCTTACTGAGTATGGTAACTGTAGGGAAATCTACTCCTTTCCCCACAATACAGCAATCTCAGAGATGATGATTATAATAAGTGTCTTACATGGGACTATAGAGACTTTTTGTCATCCTTGTGAATGCAGGACTCAAATATGACTTCAGTTATATTTATTTATATATATATATTTTTTTTGGAATTCAAATGTTTAATCTTTGTGATCATGAGATAGAATTCACGTCCAACTTGCCTGCTGCACCTTTAGCTTTTGATAGGAACAAGTCATGCCCACACTACTCTTGACTCCAGTGCAGCACAGATTTCATTTCCATACTCCTATGCAAATTACAGACCTAACAATAGATGCAGTGAGGTGATGTCATATAACTTAATCGCTTTCTCTGAAGGTGTACCTTACTCCCAGTAGTTTGTCTCAGCTCATCTTCATCTAGAACTTTCTACTCTTTCATTTTGTTTGAACATGTACAGCAGCAGGGATGAGTGTTCCAGAAACTGCTTTCTAAAGCTTCTTTTTTCTAACCTTTCCTAACCTATTACTACCCTATATTTTCCATCAAGACTACTCCTTCCTCCTTTCATTTGTTATATGATGGTATCACATATCCTCCACATCCCTTAGTTGTTCCAAATGTTCATGTTCATTGACACCATTCCTTCATTATAGTCCAATTAATTTATAGCCCTGATGCCCAGATCATTTTTGTCTCCCCTCTGCATTGCTTCTGCTAGCCTGATGTCCTTCTTCTGGTATGGTTTCTAGATCTATATGCAGTCCTTGAGAGGCATCTTCACTAATGCTTTCCTGAACATGATAAACTCAGTCACTCTGGTCTTACTGCCCTGGATACACACCTACATACTCTCTTTGTCTTCGCCACCACAGTGATAATTCCCTAGTAGACCTCCCCGTCCAAGACACAGGCCTCTTCAGGTCCTCATTAAACCTTACTGCTCTCCAATCCAAAGCTATTGTTTCCACCTTTGTGTTCCATGTAAGCTGTCAGGCCTTGCTACTCAGTCTGCTCATAACTCGACAAAACACATCAACAGGAAAGCTTTAGACTCACTAGAATATTCCATGAGCCATCAGTGAATTCTTTATCCCCCCATTCCCCTTTTGTGATCTAGTGTACCCAGATCATATTCCATTCATCTTTGCTGTCCTACTCTAGTTTTCTCTGCCTTGTTTCATAGCCTAGTACCTCCATTCCACCATTACCCTTGTTACATTCCATCAATTTCCCTCCAGTGCTGTCATGTCCTGCTTTGTACACAACCTTCAAAACTACACACAGTATTTTACGTGCAGTCTGACCAGTGACCAACAGAATAGGAGAATTGCATCACTGACCCTAAACTCTTTTTTCATAAATATGCACTTCAACATCTGGTTGATCTTGGAAGTTATCTTTCCACTCTGCCCTTGGTTATTCATTTGCGCTATTATGGCCATACTAAGGTCTTTACTATGATCTGTTTGTCTGAGATATAGTCCATAAATCTTCTTTTCCGCTATGTTTTTCCCAATTGTGTCTTTTTGCATTTGTTTTCACTGCAAATCTTAGCAGCTACCTGTTTGTCTACCATACCAGTTTCCTTAGATCCCTCATAAGGTTAATCATTCAGGTCTAGGTTTAACCTGCAAAACTGTTATTGATTAATATTGTTATGTCCGAAACAAACATTATGAACACGTCCAGCCCAAAGACCAACCTGTGTGACACAGTACTGGTTAACTCTCTGCCCCTTAATAGAATCCCCCATACTTCCACTCTCTGCATCCTTCACTCCATCTGATATTTACTTATCTTACTATTTTTGTCTCCTACACTTATCGTCTCAGATTTCTCAGTGGCTTTCTAAAGACCATGTAAATTATGTCATCCAGCTTATCCTTGTCCACTTCCTTTGTAATCGAGTCATAGAAATAAATTATTTCCATTTCATCAACATTGTCCCCATTGCTTGCAGTTTAGCTCTCCTACTATCCCCTTTCATGTGGCATGGCATTACAAGTGTAACTGAGGTCTAACTAGCCCATTGAGACCTTTTTCCACCTTGCCACCTTTGTTACAGTCCAGTCATTATTTTCAGTCAGATTGATTGTCAAGACCTCTTCATCCATAAAGCCATACTATTTGCCATACTATACAGACCTAACAATAGATGCAGTGAGGTGATGTCATATAACTTAATCGCTTTCTCTGAAGGTGTACCTTACTCCCAGTAGTTTGTCTCAGCTCATCTTCATCTAGAACTTTCTACTCTTTCATTTTGTTTGAACAAGTACAGCAGCAGGCATGAGTGTTCCAGAAACTGCTTTCTAAAGCTTCTTTTTTCTAACCTTTCCTAACCTATTACTACCCTATATTTTCCATCAAGACTACTCCTTCCTCATCATATAGGGACAATTAGCAGTACCCTATATAGATGCAAATATCTTCAAAGCAATTTTTCCCTATAAAATTATCCGGAAAACTGTACACTGTAGCCCAGTATGTGTAGATTAGCTATCCTAGTAGGCTGTCCAGTAGTGTCTCCATCAGCTTCCTAAAGACAGTATTCTTGCCCAGTGGCTTAAGAGCTGTAGTGATTTCCCCCAAAGCACTCTGTTTAGGTAAGGCACCCAGCATATACAATCCTCAGTCTCCTTGCACCACACTGGTTGTAAGTAATGGCATAACTGCTTAGTCAGCGGCTCTGCCCTCTCCATTATTCAGCACCTGTGATGGCAGACCATTTTATTCTTAGCATCTCCTAAATCATCCTAGCCCTTTGACTGACCCCTGGTCCAAAACTTCACCATGTCTCTATTTCTTTACCTCCCATTCTGCTAACATTGCCCCTTCTTTTCCTTAGTAAGACAGAGACAATATACTCAATGATCACCACTTTCCTGGTGGATGACAACTTTATGTTTACCTCTCCCAAAATAAACAAACACGCACGCACACACAGACACACATACCTTCCATAAGAATAATGTTAGATAATATTCTTCCCTTTTGTTGATATACGTGAAGAACATTTTTGTTATCAAGTTTGACCTATCCAGCAGTATGTCGACCATAAACACAGCCTGCCAACCATTTATTTCATTCTATTCCTCCATCTCGTCTTTCTCATCCAGTGGACCCTCTTAGATCTGAATGCTTCCAGCAACTCTGTGTTTATTAGCCAAGACATTCTTCTTTTTTTACCAAGCTCCCCACCTTTACATCTCCACATTTATTGTGCAGTTTTACCCCAGTTTTGAGGCGTCCTTATCCTTGCAGTATCCAAAGTGTTCTTCTGTCATAATTCATCAAATTTAATCTCTCTACACCTTTTTCTTCTTCTTGATCTCCTTTGATCTAGTACATTATGTCATACAATGAGTACTTTTATCTATGACCCGGGATAGACAAATACCCAGGTTTCATATTTCACTTATTTTTTCATTGGTCAGTTTGTTTTTTGAGTGATACTTAAATACACAGAGTTTATCTGTGGCCTTGTCTTTTCTGATAAGTCTCAAAGCCTGCAAAAACAAGCAGTGTTTGAAGTCTTGTTGATATCCCCCCATTCCTTGTCATGACTTTTGAATTTGATGACTTTTAACCTGCCCACCCTTACTGTAAATTGAGTCTTGAAAGCTCCCCAGTTCTGCACTGCCGTTGATAGCCCCTCCCATTTTACACTTCTGCTGCTGATATGCTGCTCTCATTTTCCATTCTGCTGTTTTACTTGCTCTGAATTCATTATTCTAAATCCAGTGCTATCCAATGCTGCACCAGGCAAAGCTGAATACTTTTAATCAAGCATTGCATTTCCTTAGCATTTTGAAGAAAAAAAAATACTGCTGTTTTCTCGATTTATTTGCTGCATTAAATTTAAATATATATATATATATATATATATATATATATATATATATATATATATATATATATATATATATTTTTTTTTTTTACTGAAAAAAAGCATTTTCTCTCACTGTTCTTGCTTTTGGTTCATTTGTCTTGAAATCACCTAAGTATTGTTTAGCTAGTTACTGAAGTTTATTTGTGGTATGATTACACTGTGGAAAACTGTTTTGTGTGTTTATATTAGGAGGACTAGGATTATTCATCTAGTGGCAGTGGCACCTGTATACATTTGGCATATTAGTGAGGAGATGCTCATCATGTAGGGACAATTAGCAGTACCCTATATAGATGCAAATATCTTCAAAGCAATTTTTCCCTATAAAATTATCCAGAAAACTGTACACTGTAGCCCAGTATGTGTAGATTAGCTACCTTGATAAGTTTATGACAGCTAGTTTGCATTTGAGCAGCACTGCCTTTAAAATTTAGTATCATATAGCCTAGTCTAGTTACTAATTCCAAAAAGCACCCTTAGTAGACATCTGTTAACCACTGTTTACCACACCCTTGTAGATTAACAGTTATAGGACCTGACAACATGTATGGGCAATTTCTCAATTTCTGCATAGCCAATTTGGTGGATATGGGTATTTTGAGACAATGTAGCAATTTGTTCATGTTTACTGACAACCACTTAATCCTTAAAGAAACAGATGCAGTATGTAGGAGATGTAGATACACAATGTCACTGGAAGCAAAACTCTTGTATACAAGCACACATAATATAAGCCAAGTTGTCAAAATCACATCCACCACGCATATATACCAATTTAAACTGAGGCACGTAAATGTAATCTTCCTAAACACCAAAGAGCACCAGAACTTTCCAACTGCAAACTTTATCCACAGCAAACCTATTACCACTCAGCAAAAGCAACACTAAATACCTCACATACAGCCACATTCAGTGGAGCCCCAAATACAAAACCCATAAGGCACACAAACGCACTACCTGGGACTGTGGTCATAAGGGATTCCATTGATTGAGTGATGAGTGGCTGACACTGATGCCCCACTCACCAGGCTGGACAAAGAAAAGACAATGGTAAGTTGCCTGTCTGGAGATGGGATCCACCAAGTTATGCATGCACTCAAGTCATTGCACCACAGGTACCAATATGATTTAATCATAGTCCATCTAGGTGTGATTGACGTGAGACATACCTCCCTAGACTATATGAAGAGAGACATTATAAATCTCTCATACTGTGTGTCTCAGGCTGGTATGTGTCTAGCATTGAGCAGCATTCTACCTGCATCAAGGATGATGCCACAATATGAACAAAAGATAATTGACTTTAATAATTGGCGTGGTTTCTGGGGTCATTCTAAGGGATAGAGTATTTGTCAGCGTGGGAGGACATGGTCAACAAACCATATTGTTTTGCAAAGGATGATCTGCACCTGTCCCCTCTAGGTTTCCAAATTGTGGCTAAAACTTTATCCTCCCCATAGAACCTTTTTTTAGGCAATGTCAAATTGACAAACCTTCCAACATAGCAAAGGCAATGCAAGGAAACCTTATGGTGTAACTGTTCAATGTTAGGAGCTTAAACAAAAAGCTCTACTGCCTTCAAACTCTCCTCATCCAAGAGAATGTAGACATCTGTGCAGTTACCAATACTACACAGACAGGGACTAAAGCAGGAGGAGTCTTGATCTACAATAACAACAAACAGGATAATATGCTGGAGTTTGTCCATGTGCAAATTACTATAGACAAAATCCCATACCATATCCTAGCAAGCTGTAGGTCACCCTGTATGTTCCATGAAACCCATAGCTCATACTTGCCATTCAACCAAGCACCTTACTCATGGGGGACTTTAAGTACCCTTCTATATAGTGGAAATCCTATATGGCTCAAATATACAGGCACAGAGATTTTTGGACTTAGTAAACACAACCACCCTTGACCAGGTAATGAATATGACCACTAGAGGTTCTAATAGAGTCGGACCTGGTACTCACAAATATGGGAATGCTGCCAATCCTGCCCCCAGTGTCATGTCCTCCCTGGTAAGTTCTGATCACAAAGCTGTCTCTTTGAGATAAAAATCAAGATGGTAACCCCTGAAAACCCTATAGCAGTTAGGAACTATTCCAAAGCAAACTACCTTTTATTAAACAATAGTTTGTCAAAATTCAAACCACCTCCAAACTCAAGACAACACAGCAAATTATGAAGAATTGTTCACAGAAACTCTGTACAACCATATCAATAGCTGCATAGAGGCTGCTGTAACTACCAGAATTAAGTTCAAAACTAACTCCAAAAACAAGCCACATTGGTGGAATCCTAAATTAAACAGGTTATACAATAAAAGGAAAAAGGTCAAGGCTAAAATCAGGAAGTGTAACTCCTCAAAAGATAAGAACTTGTCAAACTAAACAGACAGCTAAGCGTGCTTAAAAAGACCAAGAAAGCTGATTTCAAGGACAGGGTAGCCTCACAGGCAAAATACAACCATAAGGCTTTCTTCAGTTATGTCAAAATCATCAAAAGTAGTACACATCACTGTACTGAACTTGTGGTTAATGGCAAGATATTCACTGAGTCGAGCAATATAGGAAATCTGCTGGCTGACATACTCAGTTCCAACTTTATCCCCACTAACCCCAGCCACCTCACAGAAAATACTTCAAACATAGCCCCACCAAGTATAAATAGGGAGCAAGTCTTGGCTGTGCTTGCTAAAGCTAAGAACACATCCTCAATGGGACCCGATAATATCCTGGGATGCCTCCTGAATAGCCTAAACTATGATCTATCATGGCCACTGGAGTGATTATTTCTTTACTGTCTCAGAGCAGGCTTTGCGCCATGACAATGGAGGAATGCAACAGTCATCCCTTTTCATAAAGGTGGACAATCAACAAACCCCAGAAAATATAGACCCATTAGTTTGACTAGTCTCATATGCAAAGCCATGGAACAAATTATTATGAAAATGATCAACACTGACATATGAAACCTTCATACACTGGATCAAACCCAGTTTAATTTTGTCAAGGGAAATCATGCTTGCTAAACCTGGTGGACTTCAAGGGAATGGATGAAGGTAAAATGATGCACAATCCTACTTCGACCTGCCTAAGGCATTTAACACAATACCTCACTCAGGAGTTATAAACAAACTTAAATTGGGCATAAACCTATATATAACCTGTTGGGTAGCCAGCTGGTTCACATATAGCACCCAGAAAGTTAAGACTGGTGAAACGGACTCCATAAAGAAACCCATCATCAGCAGAGCCCTCAGATCTCCATGCTGGGCCTGCTCCTGTTTGGGATATTCTTCTTGGAAGTCAAGACCCAATGTCAAACACCTCTGGCTAACTAAGTGTACAGGTTATTGCAGGTTAGGAACAGTCATAAAGTCTTCCCATAACACTAAGGTCTTACAAGAGGTTCTAACACAGGCAAATGACTGGTGTCAAAGCCATGGCTTACAACTCAATGTCAAGAAATGCATAATAGTACCTTTAGGGAAGTTGGTCACCCCAGGAAACTACATCATCGACAAAACATACCTAAGCATTGATCCAATAGTCAGAGATTTGTGTACTCATGTAGATAATAATCTACCCATCAAGGAACATGTGTCCAAAGTACTAAGGAAATAATTCTATGTCACTCAACTTATAAATAGGAGCATGGCATTTAGGTTCAGGTAGGCCATCATGCTGTTGTATTCATCCCACATCAGACTCGTCATTGAATATCATGCCCTCTTCAGTATGTATCTGACCAGACACATGCAGCAACTGGAATATCTGAAAAGGTGCCTTACAAAAATTGGACTTCTTGCGTGGAGGTGGATAGTTATGCAGCAGGTTGCTAAGTTCCTTACCTGGCATTCATTTGCAGCAGCATTCCAATGATATAAAGAAGAAAATTCAGAACTCAAAGGTGACTACATATGCCACTTAAATTGTGTAAGAAGGGGAAGAAAAAAGGGAAGTAAATTCAGAAAATAAAAGGGGCACAGTTACCAGTAGTACAATCATAAAAGTTCAGGAAGATATGGCTGAAGGAGACCAGACATCTCTGGAAGTTTCTGGAAAACAAAACTGATACATTTAAATTGAGATGAACAATGATGTAGTACACAGAAGCAAATGCTGAAAAATTGAAGAATCGCTGTCACCCCATGCTAATGCTGTTATGGAACTGCAGGAAGGAGAAAAAAACAAATGCAGCAAAGACTTCTTGAGTAATCTGAGGAACTTTAGTTAAAAGTTATAGAGCTTAGGATCAAGCAAGGACAGATAATTTGTGCATAATGTGAGTTCCAGAGTAAATTGAAGGGAAAGATTGTGCTGAATTCTTGGAGGACTATGCAAGTAAATTAACAGAAATACCCAGCCAGGAGATCAAGATTGAGAGTGCACAGAATAAATGCCCCAATTGCGAGAAGCAGGAATCAACCAAGGTCCATAGTAATAATGATTTCTTCATACCATCAAAAAGATCTGTTAATGAAACTTTGGAAGAATGAGCAAGTGCTGAAAATAGAAACAGTAAGAATGCTTGAGGACAATGATTACTCACCCCCAAACAAGGAGCAACCACTACATGTACATACCAGCCATCAGGCTTGTCAAGGAGACTGAGCCAATATTTAAACTCACCCTGCAACTTTCAGAGTATTTTACCCCACAGGAATGAAAGTGTATCTTGATCCTAAACTTGTAAATGAAGACTTGAAGAGAAGTAAAAAAGAATTATCTGGGCAATGAGAAGAACAGCATTCCCTCTCAGCTGAGAGTTCAAAGGCTTGAAAACAATATAAGTATGTTGAGGAAAAGTTTTTAAATTCCTTCCTAATGTTTCAGAATATATCTTCTTAGACATCAGATTTGGTACCCTAGAGACTGCTAAGAGGTGACCTGTGTCTGGCATACAAGGCATACTCTGATTCAATACTGATACATTTATTGCACATCAAGTCAAATGGGATCAGAAATATTTGGTCTAGGGATATAAACCTCTTCTGCAACATCAACAGAATGGTTTGGAGCGACAGGTATGTTTCTCAGAGGATACCACTGCTCTGGAAGAGATTCCCCATCCATATAAAACAAAGTTCATTCCTGTCCATATTCAAGTGCAACTTAGATCTATGGATAGGAAACAGAAAATTTACCCCAGGACTGCACACTGTACTGCTAATAGACAGAGACATTTCCTAAATGATTTATCTCATGCTCGGATCCATACCTCTCAACCTGGAAACATCAAAAATCTGGACAAGGCCCATAAAAAATAGGTACAAATCTGTAAGCTGATTAACATACATAATTATGTAACCCCACCCACTCCAATGGAATTGTGGGATACCAACTTTCAAACGCAAACTGAAGAACAGACAACCAAAATATGGCATCATAGTCCCCCTGCAGCCATTCCAGTGTCCCATTACCTGGCTATTTTGCCCCATTTACCATAAACACTAATGTGTGCATACTGCTTTACTTCTACAATGATTATTTGGATTTTATTTTTACATTTTACAGCTTAACAATGCACAAACACTAATAGACGTCTGGTAAACAAAACAATACTGTCTCACAATGCTAATAGGCTTGGCATTAAAACTTCTCTGCCCTTGAAACTCACATTCATTGAAACAGAATTGAAACCCACACCACATCCAAAGAAAATGCATGTGGCCAGTGGTGGATAAAGATTACCTTTGGGCTGTTTTCAAATGATTGGCCCCTTGCACACAAAACAAGAAACATACATTTGTTCTTTTCTTTGATACACCTTCCTGACTTTATTAAATTATATTCACTGTATAATACAACACACTTGTTAGACAGAGCGAATTTTAAATTAATTGTTTGAACATTTTTCCAGTAGGCTATACTGTAGGCAATGAAACAAAATGCATGAACCAATAATGACAACACTGCCCAATTCAGAACATTTCCATCATAAAAGTCTACTTCCACACCCACATTATAAATAGAATGACAGTAGTGTAAGCCATAGGCATCTTGCACAGCTTCTCGCACTTATTTTCCATTTCATTTTTTTTGTGTGGGGGGCAAAAGGTCAAAAAACAGGGACACATTTTAAACATTGCTTGTATAATTTTGTAAAGTTGCTAGAATAAAATGTGTTACCACCATGCATTTCACTGGCAAGTCTTGAACCCAGAACACTATGCACTACAGTCAGAGCAACATACCACTATGCCAAATCAACAGCTTCCTGAAAAATCGGAAGACTGCAACTTAATGGCTATCATTTAGTGAATTCATTTCTCACTTCTCACCATAGCTGTCAACCTCTTAACACAAAAAACCTGGACAAAGCCAATAATGGGGGAATACAAATTCAGTTCTCACCTCTCACCATAGCTCACAACCTCTTAGCTCAAAAGCTGGACAAACAAAGCCAATAATGGGGGAATACAAATTCAGTTCTCACTTCTCACCATAGTTCTCAAGTCTTAGCACAACAATCCTGGACAAAGCTCACAAGTGGTGGTGGCTAGGGACTTACCAGGGACACATTTTAAACATTGCTTGTATAATTTTGTAAAGTTGCTAGAATAAAAATGTTGCTACCATAATGCATTTCACTGGCAAGTCTTGAACCCAGGACCCTATGCACTACAGTCAGAGCAACATACTACTATGCCAAATCAGCAGCTTCCTGAAAAGTAGGAAGACTGCAACTTAATAGCTATCATTTAGTGAATTCATTTCTCACTATAGCTCTCAACCTCTTAGCACAAAAAACCCGAGCAAAGCTCACAAGTGATGGTGGCTAGGGACTTTAGGCTCTTTTCACCCTGTACCCAAGGTACAGGGTTTGAGTCTGAGTACTTCTATCCACCAGGTGTATTAAATGGGGGCATTTAAACACACACACACACACACACACACACACACACACACACACACACACACACACACGTTTCCCTACTTTATTCCGCAGAGTTAGTTGAAGTTCATTCTGTTTTCTTAATTTATTCCACAGAGTTAGTTAAAGTTCATTCCATTGCAGCAGCCAGCCACTCCTTACTTCATTCTGCAGAGTTACTTTCCTTAGTGTCCATAGTGCTGTAACAGCTGTTGCTCGCATTTGAACTTCATTCTTTCACAGCAGCCAGCTGCTCCTTACTTTATTCTGCAGAGTTACTGTCCATAGTGCTGTAACAGTCATTCTCGCTCACATTTGAATTTCATTCCATCATATTAACAGTCAGCAGCCAGCCTGAAATGTGTGAGCTCCCTGTGCTCAATTCTGACTGATGGAGCTGATGTCATCGTGCACGTGATGACGTCAGCTATAACAGGATGGAAATTAAAAAAACAAAAGAAAAAAATTGGAAATGAAGGAGTGCCACTCGAGAATCAAGGCACCCCTTCATTTGTACCCCAAAACTCAGTAAAAAACAAGTAATTTGGCATGGTTGGGAGGTATGCTTGGATCCCTTCAAATTATCTATGATATGAAGCCAGTTATTCTAATTAGAGATAATATATAATTATCGACTATGGGATGGGTAAGGTCACCCTGTAGCCAAATGGGATAGGTTATTTTGAGCAAAAAAGGGAAATTGGCTAGGCTTAAAATGACCTGAAAGAACAGCTAGCCTGTACTTACATATGAACCTATAAAATAATACAGGGCATAAACATAATGTCCTATGCAGATTGTCTCAAAGCTCTGTCTCTATACTCTGTTTCCAACAGACTACTGAGAGGTGACCAATGCTTGGCAAACAAGGCATCCTTGGATCCAGCACTGATGAACATTTGCATATCCACAAAGTGAACAGAATTAAAACTAATAGATCTAAGAACCTGATTTTTACTTGTGACATAAATACAATATATTGGAGAGACAGATACACATCTCAGAGAATACTAATTCTCTGGAATAGGTCCACCATCCATATGAAACAGAACCCCCTCCCTAACCCTATTCAAGAGTAACTTGGATCAATGGATGGGAAATTGGAATTCATCCCTGGTCTGGTGCCCATGTCTCTGATGGACAGAGGCAGTCAGTAACTCGTGTCCCTACTAATATACACCTCTTATTTAAATGTCTAAGAAATTTGTGGAACACTATTGGGTTACACTGTTAAGCTTATAACGGCCTTTCTGGCCATTAAACTACTATACACCTATGAACCCCACTCCCACTCTCAGCACATTGTGTCATACAATGGTTACTGTGAAAAACTGAAGTGCTGCCAGCCCAGCCAGATAGAATTTTCTAAATAATTCTATGCCATTGTAAATATTAATATAATCCACAGGCTGGTTTCACAAATGTAAGAAAACTGTGTTATATGCTAAGCTTCAAAATGTAACCACAGTGCACCCTGCAGGAAGAAAGCTGATAAGTGAAGAATTTATGACTGTGTGTGATCTCAAGTTTGGAGACAGGATGTCTGCAGCTAGAAATTCTTTCTATTGTCTTAAGACATAGATAAAGTACTAGGTTTCACATGTAAATTGTCTTTTATTGTTGTGGCTTCCTGGCAGGAGCAAATCACAAAGAAATGTTAAAATTTTGAGTTCTGTGAGCCTGTGAAACTTCAGCAGAGGTGTCAAGAATGATGTAATCTGAAATGACTCAGCAGTAATGTGTATTATCAATTTAAGGACTATCTCAAAGAAAGGAGAGCATTTTACATTTTGTTCTGAATCTGACAACAACTCACCAGCACTATGCCTTGCTCTGTAAGTAAGACATTTAGAACAGTGATTTCTCTTAGAGATAGAAATAGTAAGATTAGTCTACCTGTTTTCTATATGTCCTACAATGTTGTTTTAAAGTATTTCCTGAACTCTCTATTGTCACTGTGTTGAATCAATGAGTAGTGTCTTGTGTTTTTATTTATTATTAAATATGTTTAAACCTTTCAACTGTGGCTCTTTATGTAGAGATAATTTAAGCTCTTAGAGTACTTGCATGTATTTGGTGATACTGTATAAGCCACTCCTAAATAGTCTTCAAGTCTCAGTCATGCTTACTAATTGGATAATAATAACATTGCACAGTAGAATTGGACACCCTTTGGTAAGGGCCTTTATAGTAGCTGATAGTAGTGGTTGGTGGTAGTCGGTACTACGGTATAGTCTGGGCAGAAGAGGGCATAGCTGGAGAATCTGGGCCAACCTCTCAAAGTATGTGTGTGTCAGCTACTTGGGCAAGGACATAAAGTACTGGTTGGACAGAGAGGGTGCTGGAGGTTTGACTTGACCACTCCACTGAGATTTGAACCCTATAGCTGTGCCAGAGGGGAGTCTTATTGGGGATCTGGAGAGAAAGGGAGAAACCAGTCCCAGATAGACTGTGATCTCTGTGTGCTCTTAATGGAAATTGTACTTTACTGTATGTGTACTTGTTATCCTCCCAATGTGGACCCCCCTCACTGATACTAGTGGCGAGGATTGAGGCTCCTTAATTACTGGGCCAGTGAATGGGTGTCACAGTTACTTTCATCTATAACCACACATCCCACCCTGTGATACCTTTCTTTTCTGCTAATGCTCAAGACATGGTTCAAATTGCCCCTTGCTTGGTAGGTGGTAGCCTGAGTGGAAGTACCCTCACCCTGAACTCATAGTAACCCAAACATTTTCCACATGTGAGCTACTGTACTGAGGACATACTAAAATTATCTTTGACAAACACATCTTTCACTCATTTGTTTCTTTATGAGAAATATGTCTTCTGGGGAGGGTGGCACTTTGTTTCTCTGCTGACTTGAGTTATGCACAGTTAAAACATTTCATGTACATTCTCTATCGGAAGTAGCAACATTTAGGAAAACTCTTCTAGTTCCTATAACTCACTAAGAGACATCCAGCAATACAAGACATACTGCAATCAAGTAAGACAGCAATGTGCGCAATATAAACATGTTTTCTGACACAGCATCCCTTTGCATGCATTTGCAGTTTAAGTGAGCTTGCTCGGTAAAACCTTTGAAATGTTTGAAAATAAAAATGCTCATCTTAAGCCCCTCCTATATTTCACAGGTAGCCTATTCTGGTTCTCATGATTCCCCAAATAACACTAGCTTTGTTTTTTGTCCTATCAGAACATTTAATATTGAAGGGAAAATAACTTCAAATAACACTACAATAAAAATGTGCAATAAAATGCACACTGCAATCAGTAAAGACAACAACATGATCTATATATAAAGCAGAATATAATACACATGCACACACATACTTTTATGTATGTATATATATATATATATATATATATATATATATATATATATATATGTATATATGTGTGTGTGTGTGTGTGTGTGTGTGTGTGTTTCATAATAGATCAAACAAGCTCAATGTCAACATCTGGAATATCTACATAAAAACATTGTAAAACAGCACATAAACACATTGTGTGTATTCTCCAAGGATTACCTCAGAGTAGGCAAAACCAACAGAAAATGTTTTTGCAGGGGGTCATGGCACCCTGCATCCCCCACAACTCCCTAATAATTATATATACAAACTCCATGATTGCACAATCCCTGGGGAAATATAATATTCACCTACCTGGGAATGCTCAGTCTTGTGCACATGTTGACCATCTGTTTCTGTTGACCAAACAGATATTGACATTGTGCATGTTTGTCCTTGGATAATGGGCCTAAATATACATATTTATATATGGTATGAAACAACTTAATGAAAATTACTGTAATGAAAGTCACAATACTGAATGTAAAATTCTGAAATAGCCCAATCCTTAAACTTTATAATGTTGAACTCAAAATACCTTCTAATTGCATCCATGTACTACTACACACACACACACACACACACACACACACACACACACACACACACACACACACACATATATATATATATATATATATATATATATATATAGGTTCATAGGTTGGTACTAGGCTATCGGCCCTAGGGCCTATACAAGCCTAGCCACAATTCCCTGGCTATTTCTTCCCATAATATTTACTTCCCTGGGTATAATATACTTCACCTTGATCACTAGAAAAAAAAAGGGGGTGGAGTTGCCATCTACTCTAACCCTCACATGTCTTAAGGAACAAGTCCCATCTTTCACTCCAGCCAAAATCCTGGCAGCTAACAAACTCAACTTCTCTACCATCACTGTTGTTGCCATCTATATTTCTCCAGGTGATAATATTCCCCTGCTCGAAAATTCTCTCTCTTATCTGTCTGACCACTATTCAAATGAAACAATTCTCCTTGGTGATGTAAATATAAACTGGCTAACTCTAAATGACCCTAACTCTTCCTATTGCATTAACCTACATGGATTTACTCAATATCTGAACCTACTCATTACAATAACTCACAAATTCCTAACACTCTGATAGGATAATTGTGTCTGACCCTATCTCATATCATATCATATAACCCAGAAACCTTACCTAACTCCCTTAGTGATCATTCTCCAATAAAAGTTACTAGATTCACATCCCACTTCACCAGATCACACAGATATATAACTTGTTGTAAGCTATACAATTTCTCTCTTGACACCTTTAAGACTCCTCTCTGGAATCAACTGGAATTATCTTAATGAATTTACTCTGGATGAAGCTGTCCAATCATTTGACTCTACCTTTTTTTAATATACTAAACTCTCTTGCACCTCTCCGTACTCTTAGAATAAAATCTAAAATATCTCCATGCCTCACTAAGCCAACCCACACCCTAATGAGAAATAGGGACACGGCATGGAAAACCTGGTTGAGAAACTCCCCTCTGACTTACAAAAGTATAAAGAACTTAGAAACCTGACAAAAACACATTGGTAAAGATACAATGGAATTCTACCATAACCTTCCCATAGCATTAAAATCTAACCCCAGTAACTTTTGGAGTTCAGTCAACCAAATACTGCACCCTGGAAATCCTTCCTCCCCTAATCCCTATCCAAACAAGACACCTGATGAAACTGCCACTATCTTTAACACCTTCTTCATTGATACTGTATCAATTGGTACTGGTAATTATATTGGTACTGTATATATAAATATATATAAATATATATATATATATATATATATATATATATTCTGCAGAATTACACAGCCAGCTGACAGAGCGACAGAGATGACTGCCCTCATGGAAGATGGAAAAATTTACCAGGATTTGGGATTCTTGGTATTAGTGGATTTCCTGTATGACAGAACAGTGAGGAAAGGAAGAATACATTAAGGCCCAGGTGAAGAAATGCTTTGATTTACTGATGACTGTTTGAATATGCCGCTGCAGTTGGAAACCTCAGTGACTTGTGAAAATTTATGTTTCTAGACACATGAAGTGTTGCTTTCATTTTTGCCCATTTACCACTGTAAATAAGAAATAATGAAGTTGTGAAATCTCCCTCCAGTGTCTTGACCACCACACTTGTAGTTTTACTAGGTTAGAAAAATTTAGTCATCCCACAAAAATTGCAGTAGTTTGTTCCAGCTTCTCAATCTGCAGTGACCCACCTCTTTGACCTGCTTTCCCAGCAGAAAAAGCTTGTGTTGTGTGACCTGTCACCCTTTAGGTTTCTCAAAGTGGAGAAATTTCTGGAAAGTATATGCAGAACAATGTGATCTTGATGCAGTCTATGATGACCTTTTAAGAGAGAAGTAAGACTGCTGACAACAATTGGTAAGTCTCTTATTATTACCAACTGTACTGATCATTTTAAAGATGACCCCATCACTTAAAAAGACTCAGTAAGAATGATGGCATTGAAGACTAGCTCACTGCCTTTGAGAAATATGTAACCTGAGGAAAAATGGTCTCCGGCTGACTAAGCCAATGTATTGTCTTCCCAACTAATGCAGGAGTCCCTTAAACCTTATAAAGCTTACAAGGACATGGAAGACACATTTTGAACTATAACAAATTGAAAAAGAGAGCTTGCTAGGGATGATGGATGTCCTGAAACACAAGCTATAAAAATTCATAATTGGACATTTAATGACAACAAAATGTTAAGAGCTCAAAGTACAGATTCAAAACATGTTTTACATTTATACATTAATCTATTTGTCCTTTGTTGACTGCGTTAGTCACACTAGTCTAGTAGCCCCTTTTAGAGGAGACCCAAGGTGGTATTTATACCACTAGGGAAAATTTGGCCAGGGCACCAGGGAACTTCCCCTACTCCTCATTGTTATGAGTGGGAATTATTTTGGAGGAGCACTTCTATTTTTCTGTTCCAGGTATAGAGGCAGCCCGGAGAAACAATGAGGCAGATGGAGAAAGAAGGAGATGATGGAATAGTGAAAAAAATGAAGGAGAAAGCAAATAGCAAAACCGGAGAATGTGTGCGGGATTCTGATGAAATGTTTCAAAGAAACCTGTTTGATGGTGATGAGTCAGCAAATGATGGCTATATAATTACAACGGTCCAGCTGGGAGGATTGCGGGATGATTTACTTAAAGACGTGGTGGTGCAGTGTGAGACAGAAAATGAAGGAGATGTTTTCTGGGGGGACATTATGGAGAAGACACAAAAGGAAGATGTAGAGACAATCCTGAAGAATAGTGATGAGATGGAAAAGAAAACATGCAGAGAAAGAAAAAGAAGGAAGGAGAAAATGTAAAACGGAAGTACATGGTAAGGATTCAAAGTAAAGAAGACAAAGAAATTGACATGTATGAAGTGTGGGGCAATTTAATAGCTCCTTTGGGTATAAAAGCATATGAGATAAGAACATTTTTCTTATTAACAGAGACACATTTTATGAAATTGTATTTGAGACTGCTTTTTCAACAGAAAATTTTCTTGGAGAATATGAGAAAAAGAAAGTCTGTAACCCATGGAGTCTTTATGTGATAAAAGCATTTAACAGGGAAACAAAAAAGAAGATTCATGTACAATTTTGAACAGAGGTAGAAAGATAGACTTTGAAAGAACATTTGAAAGCTTTATAGAAGGAAATACTGGACATTACAAAACTTTGTGACAAAAGGGGTCTATGGATTGGTGCCTGGGATTGTAATATTGTGTAAAAAATGAAAAGAGAAAAAAATTACACATATACCAAGCATAATAAATGTGGAGGGGAATAGGGGGTTGCAAAATAATGGAGACAACCTCAAATTTTTTTTTTGTGGAAAAGGACATTTGATAAGTAAATGCGACAAAAGAACATTTTATATTTGTGGGGAAGTGGGATATAATGCAAAATGTGAATTATAACATTCTAAATGTAACAAAATTGGACATTTATGGATGGATTGCAAAAATGAAAATAACAGAAAAAAAAGAAAGAGAAGAAATTTTAGAAGTAGTAGAAATAGAAGAAAAAATATATGAAAATTTAATAAAGAGGATATAGAAGAAGGTTCTGAAATAAGTGATGAAGAAGACATAAACTGGGAGAGAATAAAAGGGTAAAGAACAGAAAAATAAAATGTTAAGGGATAAGTACATAAGAAGGGAAATGGATGAAAAAGAATACATACAGCTAAAGATTGGGCATTGGTATAATGGTTAAGGTGCTTGACTCCCAAACACAAAGTACAGTGTTTGACTCTTACCTCTGGAAAGGAAATTGATTAGGCTTACAATGGTCTGTTAGTAAAGATAGTCTAATAATTGGCTATGAACTTATGAAACAAGGAATCTAAGGAAAAGGGAAAAGAAAAATTTTAGAGTACTTTCTGTAAATGTTAATAGTATTAAGACTATAGTAGGAAGAATAGGAATTTTGCAGTGGTGTAATGCATGTGATATAGATGTAATTATATGAAAGACAAAAAATTTTTACCAAGTAAGGAAAGATTACAAACAGAGAAACTATGGGAAGGAAAGATCATTTGGGAAATGAGAGATGTTCTGGAATAGCTGTATTCTGTAGAAATACAGTAAAGATATTAGATGCAACTTAAAATGGGAAGATTAACCATTGTAGATTTAAAATGGAAAGAAGAAGTATATAGAACTATAACATTATATGCTTATACTAACTGTAAAGAAAGAGAAAGCTTATTTCATCAGATTTTAGATTATGTAGTGATAAATAAGAATATTATAACAACAGGAGACTGTGATTTCCAGAGGTGAGAATCAACCACTGTACTTTGTGATTGGGAGTCAAACACCTTAACCATTATACCAAAGCCCAATCTTTAGCTGTAAGAAAGGAAATGATATAAGAAAAATTTAGAAGTTATAAGATGTGGTAAGTTAAAACTTTGGGACAAAAATTCATGGCTTACAAAAGGTGTATGTATAGAACAGAAATAGTTTATAGTATCAGAAGGTTTTGTTTTAGAACGGGGTAGTTGAAACTGAATTTTCTGATCATCTTGCAATATCATTAGAGATGA
The DNA here is from genome assembly GCF_019279795.1 of Protopterus annectens. Lineage (NCBI taxonomy): Eukaryota > Metazoa > Chordata > Ceratodontiformes > Protopteridae > Protopterus > Protopterus annectens. The sequence goes on from NC_056751.1 coordinate 586,927,602, forward strand.
AATAAAACAATGAATATATAAAACCAGGCAAAGGAATAAAACGCATAAATGAGAAAGCATGGCATGAAGAAGGAAACAGATTAGTAATACAGTTATGGAAAGATCATATTACTGTGAGAACATTTTATAAAATTTGGTATGAATGGTAGGTGAAGGAAAACATATGAAAACTGTTTTTTACAGTGGCAATATAATGTGAGAAAATTAGAGAAAGAAAAATATAAAAGAACATGATGCATTGGAAGATTTCGAACATAATGATGTAAAGTACTTTGACAAAAGAAATTATATGGAAGAAATCAAGAAAAAATATAAGAATTGTTATTTAAGCAAAGATATTTTTTACAAGGAAGTGAGAAAAATTATTGAGTTACTTGAGCAGATCAGTAAAGGAAGATGGTGGTGTAATGAGAGAAATAAAAAATGTAAAAGGAGAGAGAGAAAGAAGTAGAAGACAAAAGGATATGCAGTGGCAAGATGAAGTCAGAGATAAACCAATGATATGACACAAAGAAGTCCAACGTAGAAACACCAAAATGTTTATTAACAAAGTAGAAGAAGCAAAGCTTTCAGGTAACAATCCTTCTTCAGTGCTAATGCTTTCCAGAGAAATGTCATCACAATTTAAGTACAGTTAAAACACATGACAACAGCCAACCAATAAAACATTTGACATTTAACCCATTAATTAAAAATACTTGAGATAAATTCTTAAAAAATATGCATATTAATCAATGCAAAAATACATACATGAAAAAATACACACACACACACACACACACACACACACACACTCACTATGTAAATCTACTAGAACTAATGAAATTGCATTTGGTTTTTGACTAACACAGGTTTTATCCTAACTGCACTATTTAATCCAAGTTTCAAATCAGTCCTTAACCTAATGATCTGACTGTCTTCACTATTTTCCAAAAATAGTATTGCCCCAAAGCTTTGCTTCTTCTCCTTTGTTAATAAGCATTTTGGGGTTTCTAAGTTGGAGTTCTTTGTGTCAGAAATAGAAAGAACTCAGGAAAAGATTATGAATAGTGTAGTACAGTTTGTGCAAGAACTGTTTAAAGAAAAAAGAAGGTAGTGAAAAAGCATGGAAAGTAAAAACAGTTAAAAAATGAGAATAAAGAATTGGGAAAGGAGATTTCTTTGAATGAGCTACATAAAGTATTAGGACAAGTAAATGTAGATTTGGCTGCAGGCACAGGTGAATAGGGTATGAAATGTATAAAAATTTAAGGGACTGGCAAAAAATATATGATTTTGAACAAATGGTTAAATGAAGGTTTTATGTATAAAGAATTCTGTAGTAGAGGACTTAAATTCATATGGAAGAAGGAAGATAGAAGGGAATTAAAAAAACTGGAAATCAATACTATTGAATAATAATAATTATTAGATCTTTATGGAAATAATACAAAAGAAATTTAAAACTGAAATGGAAAATATTATGGAAGATAGCATAAATAGTATAAAGGGAAATGGGAATCAAGAATTATTAATGATAGAAAAACTGTGTATGATATTAGAAACCGAAAAGAAGACAAAAAACATGGTAGGAGATGTTAAGGCATTTGACATGATTGGACATGAATCTTATGGATAATAATGAAATAATATAAGTGAGAAAAATAGGAAATTATGTATGTTAGTATATGGTAATAGTAAAGTAAAAATACTTGTAAATGGCTGGTTAAACTAAGAAGTATATATGAAGAGTGGTCTAAGACAGGGATGACAAATGAGTTGTATACTCTTTGCATTAGTTATGAATGTGATAGTATACAAAATACATTGCAAAATGAATGAGGCAGGATATATAACACCTGAATGGTTATGAATTCCAGTTCTGGTAACATATGCAGATGACATCATAATAATTGCAAAAACAAAATTTGGATAAAAGAAGTAATGTACACAAATGAGTGTCTAGATATGATAGGGATGGCTTTAAATGAAGATGAAAGTAAAGGTTTAGGTGATTTAGTAAAGATTGGGAGTATATATATTTTACAATGAATGAAATTTCTCTGTTCGGTATAACATTTGGGAATAAAGATGTAAGTAGAATTCAATGGAAAAACAATAGAAGAAATAAAACAAATGTTTTTTTCTGTAGAACATATAAATTATTCAGAACAAAAAACTTATTTGAAAAATTCAGTACTGATGGGAAAAATATCATACTTAGCAAGTGTATGTATGTTGTCAACAGCTTTGAAAAGGAATTATTGCAGATATTTTTTTCATTTATATGAGATTCTAGATTAAACCCAGTAAAAAGAGGAGTTTTGTATGTAAATGAGTGCATAAATAAAGAAATACAATTTTACCAAGAAAAAATATTTTTGCGGAAAATAAAAATTGACGATCTAGAAAAAGATAGAAAAGTGTGGTATAAGAATGTAATGATAAACTTAATAAAATATTTATAGAAAAATAATGTAATTGTAAAACATTACTATGTAAAACTATGGGAAAATCTAACAGAAGAAAAAAATTAAAGCTATAAAAATTAGAAGCAAATGGTGTAATCAGAAGGTTGAATGTAAAGATTTTTTGTGTAGACTGGTAATAGATAAATTGCCAGTAAAAAGAATTATGCCATATGAAAAGAAAAAGTGATAGAATATGTTCACATTTTCAAGAAGAAGAAACTATGGAAAAGAGTAAAAAAAAGTTATGGGGAACACTATGTAAAGAAGATATTCTGAAGATACAAAAGAAGTGAATGAAATAAACATGATATGACTAAATATGGATACTATAAGAATAAAAGTAAAGAATATTTAAAAAGAGTAGATACATTATTTTATGTTATATGGAATGAAAGAATGTATGAAATTATAATTGTAAAAGAACAAAATGGATTTTATCAACAATATTAAACAAAATCAGATGGTGGTTATGGAAGGAGTGGAAGTCTAATAGGGATGAAAATTTAGCATGATTGTAAAGGAAATTATGAATATGTGTAAACAGATTGGTATATTTATATATTTGTACATATGTAAATATTCTAATATGTAAATATTTTGTAAATAAGAGTTATTTTTGTATACAAATAAAGGACCCCTACTCTTTTCAATAGGTGCTATGGGATCTTTTCCATTCACCTGAGCTACTACCAACTCAAGCAGATGAGGTCTTGGTTTAACATTTCATCCAATTTAAGGCACACTCAGGAGTGCAATACCCTAACTATGCTGCACTACATTGTCAGCAATTGATCTACTTGGTGTGGAAATAGAATCCACAGCCGTCTGCACCAAAGGTGATTGTGGTACCTATGGGCTACCTGTTGTATCACTGACACTGTTCTGCCTTGAACTTGAAGTAAATAATAAAAGCAAAGCAGCAGCTGTATTTACTGTTGACAAATTCAAGAAGGCACTCCTAAGTAGTTTAGCTAAATGTTTTTTTCATGGTCACTCTAAAAATATTGGTAGGTTAGTTGTTTTAATTAAATATTGATAGTCAGGAAAACCTTGTTTAGAAATGAACAAACTAAGCCTGAAACTAAATGTGTGCAGTTACCTGTAAACACCCAGAAAATATCAACAAGTAAAGCAATATGTTTTAAATGTGAAAAGAAGTGATACCTTGCTCAAATTGTTAAACTAATAATACTGCATATAAAAATGTGATTTTTATCCAAGCTGTTAGGACGGAAAATGTGAATGATGTGCCAGGTAGAAATGTGATTTGTAAGCAGTCTGTTGATAACTAAGTGGTCAGTGGTATGTGATGAGATAATTGCTAGATTGGTAGAGTAATATTGCCTTTATACCATGACGGAGTTAGCCAAAAGTACAGTGTCAGTGGATGAAAAGGTATTAGATAGATTAGTTCTAGAGTATGGGTGTATGGTCACACTTATTAATTAACCATATTTCTGCAAGCATACCACTTATATCAACAGAAAGGTAGAAGAGATCTATGCTCACTGAGATAAGAAAGAGTATCATATAACAGAAGTAGACAATCAAACACTGGTGGGTAAGGTACTGCAACCCATGGCCAGTTAAGAAACTGGGACTACAGTTTTCTGCATAATAGAGCCATGAGGTTGTGATTTTGAAGTTTTATTCTTGGCTATTTGTAGTGAGCTATGTGTTTGTGTGTGTGCATGGTGGTGGTGGGGGTGGGTGGCTTAAGTCTTCAAAATTGCTACTGTAACATTACCAGGAGCACTGGTATCACAGGGACACAATTATTACAGTCTGCTAGTACATCTAACTGTAACTTAACACAGCTTCTGTTGATAGCCCTAATATGCTTTTCAACTGTATATGTATGATACTGTCACTGTTCATAAGTTCGTAGGTTCACGTTTTTTTCTAAGTTTACAGACATGGTGATCATCAAGAAACTCAGCCAGATCATCCTGTACTCATGGGAGGACTAATATTGTACGCCATTAATTAAACTTTTACTACAAACCCCAGGTGAAAATTTGTGATCACCCATCCAGTCATCTAGACCCATTTTAAAAGTTGCTATGGAAGTACTCCAATTTGTATGTGCAGCCTATTTCACAAACAAAGAATATGTTGAGTTAGTTACATGCCATGCCATATGGTGTTATTGATTTAGTACAGGTTTAAGCCAGTGGAGTGGCTGTTTGCTTTAGCATTGATTCTGTTTAGATGAAGGAGATCAAGAAATGTTAGGTCATTCATAGCACAGCAATATGCAGGAAGTACTTCTCTACATAGATAAATAAAATACACAGCATGCACCTAACAAATGACCAGGACATGTGCTCCCTCATCTCCCACTCATCATCTGCAACACAAGAAATTCACTCTTAGAAACATTTTATTCAGACTGTATGGTGCATACAAAATTACTCAAACACACCCATTCTAAAATTTTAAACCTTTTGGAAATGGCAGCATATCTTGGTAACCAACATACTGATGCCTAAGGGCCACCATAATGTGTCCAATAGGTTTTGGTATTCCTTCACTATGGTTTTGTAACCATAAAATGTATTTATAGGTTACATGAGGGAAGATTTGTTTCTGTGGTTATTCAACTCTATTTAGTTCTATTTTATTCTGAAAATGTTACCTGTTAGAGTTTATTCTGCTAGCCAGTAACTTAGTCCATATGCTGTGAACTGAATGAAAACAACATTACTATTGATCAGATCCCTAATTTGGGGTGTAGATGGTATGCTTTTTACAAGCTCTTCTCTTAATACATTTCCTGTGGCTTATAGCTCTTGCAGAAGAAAAAGAATGGCCATGATTTCTACATTAATTCTAATGTTGAACTTGCAAAAACTGGAAGAGTGCAGTGGTTCTTTGTCCTGGAGTGGTTGGCAGAGCTTTGCTGGATCTTCTGTGCTGATAATCTGTCACTACTTATTAGAATTCACCCTACTGTTAATAATAGCCCTTCATTCAATATAGTAGAAGTTCTCTGTATGCCATCAACTGAAAGAAAAATAATCATAAAAAGTCATTTCTATTTAATATGATGTTGATTATTGCATAATGTCATGTCAAACATGTTTAATTTGTACATGATTTCTAATGTTTCTTAGGACTGATATGATTGTGAATGGGGCCTTGGGTCTGACTAATTTAGGGAAAGCAAGTTACATTTTTATTTTTCTTAGAAGTTTTACATGGATGAAGAGTCTGTTCCAGAGAAGAGGTGGTCTCTGGAATACATGCCTGTCTCTTCAGCACATCCTATTTATATCACAAGCAATGTTTAAGTCTTTAAAATGGATAATTCTGGTGCTGCTTATTTTGTGGATATGCAGGTGGCGCATCAGGATTGTGGTTTATTTTCCCTTTTTTATTACTTGTTTTTTTCTTTAATATGTGTGCAGTAATACACAACATCCGCACTAATTATGCACCAGAATAGAGTGGTTGTTTGATAAAACCTTAATAAAGAATATTAACTAAAAAGATTCAGGCTGGAAAACATATGGACTTCCTATTGTGTAGGAGATGCAGAATAAACTGGAGAAATATTTTATATGTTCCAGCTAATGCCTGTTGGAGAAAATTGTATGAATGAGTACGTCTAGGATAAATTATCTCCATCATTTTACACTGGGAAATATACAGATTTCAAAATTTAATGTCACAGCTTGGACATATGAAAGCATAGCAGAAGACTACAATGCTGCATAAGGAGTACAAGTCAGATAAACAGATATATTAGTGTAGACACTCTCAGGTCTCAGACTACCGCCTTACTAACAACCTCCTTTCCAGTACTCAGCATGGTTTCCAACCAAACCATAGCACCACCACTGCCTTACTCTCCTTTACTAACACTATCCTTCAGCATAAAAACAATGGCTATCTCTCCTCTGCTACTTTCCTAGACCTATCTAAAGCATTTGACATGGTCCCACACAAACAACTTATCTCTGTCCTCAGTAACCTATCCTTCTCACAATCGGTCACCAACTAGTTTCAGAGTTACCTGTCTGACCGCCAACAATCCGTTGTATGGCAGAATGACATATCTCCCCAGCTACCTGTCTCCATAGGGGTTCCCCAAGGATCCATCCTTGGACTCCTACTCTTCTCTGTTTACACCAATAATCTAGCCTCTGCCACCAAACATGGCATGCTCATACAATATGCAGATGACTCGACCATCATCTGCTCAGCCCAGTTCCTACCAAAACTGCAAAAAGTCACACAGGAAGCCTTTTCCTCTGTTGAAACATGGTTATCCGATGCCTGATTAATACTCAACCCAAACAAAACTAAACTACTCATCTTCCAACCCACCAAACATACTCAAAACAACTCTCACTTTAACATCATGGCAAAAGACAACACCACTATATACCCAACTGAACACACCAAATTGCTAGGAGTAGAAATAGACAATAAACTAAAATTTGACATTCACATATCCATGACTATAAAAAAGTCCACAAAAAACTAGGAGTGTTATACAGAAATAAGCAATTTCTCACCAAAGCAGCAAAGATTTCAATAGCAAATTCCCACCTTATCTCCACCCTACTTTATGCCTCTCCAATATATACCAACCAAAGTAATGTGATCTAAACAAGCTAGAGACCTGCTACAACAAAATTGCCAAATTCGCCACAGGGGCATCCTACCATAGTCACCACTGTCTCTCACTTGCTGAACTGGGCTGGATTGAACTCCCTCACCTGCTTGAGTGGTATCAACTCACTCGCCCACAAACTAGTAAACCATCCACTAAATGTCCCATCCCTCCAGAATCTACTCCAACCCTATCGCACCACTAGACCACTAAGATCCAGCAGCAAAAATCATTTACAGATCACTAAAGCCGATAACTCTGCTGGTGAAGCACTATTCTCTTGCGCCATAGCCAAATTATGGAACTCACTCCCACCCACAATTACCTCCATACCATCATGCACCCACTTCAAAACTTTACTAAAAGCGCAACTAAAAACATGCTGGCTATGCCCTTGCAACTCCCACTCCAATATCATCCACCCCATCCAACCACTACCTTTCTTTCCACTCCACTAACTACCTTGATTATAGCAAGCTCAGATGCTCATAAGCCAGTACTTATTATACAGCACAAACTTCTTCTTCTTGTAACATTTGTTAATGTCTGGTATGCACTTCACAGATAAAGATTCTAGTTGTCTACTGATGTACTATGTTCTTCATCTGGAAATATGTTGTAAGTAATTGCTATGTAAATTGTTAATCACTATGTAATCCAATGTAAATACTGTCTGTTTATTTTAACTGTGGAGCTTTTCTCCCCGGGCCTCCGCTGAAAATGGACCTACGTCCAGTTGGACACTCCCGGTCAACAAATTTAAATAAATAATATATAAATAAATAAAAAATAAATAGTTTGTCTACAGACTGACAAAACACTACAGTAACAAGCAAAATAGTGCATATTCCTCCCCAGCATGAAGTTCTAAGTAAAAGCACATTCAATGTAGCTGATATGCCAACCTTGAGAGTAATGTGCATTCTCACTATACTGCTGTCATCCTTAAAGCTAGGGTTGATAAATCATATTATCATACCGGCGGCTGGGAAATCAGGTTAATTTGACTCCCCAGTATAAATCTTTGAGCAGGCAAAATGCAATAACCTAGAAATACAATGAGAATTTTTGAGAACATTAATTCAGTTAGTAATTCTGCAGCTGAATGGAATGTAAACGGATATTTTAACCGTATTAATCTCATGCCATTCCTAAGGTCAACGTAACTCTTTAATGTGTGATTATATGCTGCCTGTGCTTCAGGTATCAATTACATTTTCTGGAACAGACTTAATAGTTAAGAGTTTATATAACATTTTCTAGATGAAGCTTGTATGGACGTCAGTACAGATATTTTACAAAAATACTAGATCTTAGACAACAGGACATCAGTGAACAGAATCTAAATGAGACAAAGGAGATGAAATCATGACTGATTTTCACATAAAATATTGGCAACTGATATAACAGGTCAGAGTACAAACTGATTGTGATAAAAGAACAGTAAAAGTTTATTTTTATCTATTTATTTTTACTTTTTTAGCCACAGTGCACTCAGATGCAGGCGTACATTATGGTCAGGTATACTTTGATGGAGAGAGAAGCTGATGGAATAATAAACCAGTACTAAGTTAAGTTCTACACTTGTATTCATACTAAAATTATTATAAGTTTGTAAGCTTCAAAGGAAGTTAGAATTTTAAATATGCTACAAAGGAAGACTAGTCAGGATAAATTGCCTCTTTCTGTTGTCAGTCAAATGTAAAGTGCTACAGCATGTAGCCATGAGACATTTATTTGTTTGTTTGTTTATTTTTTTGTACCTGGAGTAGAACACTGATCCACATAGGTTCATAAGTGTGTACTAGGCTAATGACCACTAGGGCCTTTTTAAGCCTAGCCAAACATCCCAAATCTCTGACATGTTATGGTACCCTTGATAAGTGTAAGCAGGAGCTTGTGAGGTGAAAATTTACAAAGAGGGGCCTGGGAGATGAACAATTCACCATCTGCCTGTGTCCATTAGAGGCATAGGTGCCAAAACAGGGATGAGATTCCTGTTCCCTATCCAATTGTCCAAGTTATAGCTGAATTGAGGTAGGGAGGAATTCTGTTTCACATGGATGGGGAGCCTACCCAGTACATCTTGTTTATATCACAGGCATGGTTTAAGTCTTTAAACTGGGTAATTCTGGTACTGCTTGTTTTGCAGATATGTAGGAGGTCCATCAGGGTTGGGGTCTGACAATGCCTTGAATGCCAAGCACAGAGATCCCCTCAACAGCCTGTAGGAGATGGAATACAGGGATAGGGCTTTGAGGCGGTCTGCAAAGGGAATGTTACTTATGCCCTGTATTCTTTTAGTGAAGAACCCCTGTGGATGTTCCAGTTATTGGATGTGCCTGGTTAGATTCATACCAAATGGGACATTGTAATCAATGATAGGTCTGATGAATGCTGAATACAATGGAACAATAACCTCCTTGGACCTAGATGTCATACCTTTGTTTATAAGTTGCACAACATAGAATAATTTCCTCACTACTGTAGACACAAGGTGGTGAAAGGCTAGATTACTTTCTGTATGTGTCCCCAAGTCCCTTACTACCGGATTGACTATTAGGGGTATGTTGTCAATATGATAGTTACCAGGGGTGAATGACTTGCTGAATGATACTATTATGCATTTCTTGGGCTTTAGTTTTAGCCCATGACTCTAATACAAGTTATTTGTCTGTATCAGCCCTTCCTGGAGAACATTAGTGTCAATAGGGAATTCTATAACTGCTTCTAATTTGCAATTGTCTGCCTGTTTGGTCAGCCAAAGGTCCTTGACATTGGCCTTGACTTCAGAGAAATAAATGTCAAAAAGGAATGATTCCTGAGGGACTCTTCTTGTGACTGACCCCTTTGTAGAAGTAAACTCCCCAATTCTAACTTCCTGGGTCCTGTCTGTGAGACAGCTGGCTATCCACTGGATGACATAAAGGTTTATACCTAACCCCTTGCGTTTGTCAACAATGCCTGATTGGGGTATTGTGGCAAATACCTTGGTCAGGCCAAGGTAGGCAGTGTGAACCATTTTGCCCTCACCCATCCCTTTGATGACCTTCTCAAAGAGGTCCACCAGGTTGAGAAGGGGGCCTGACCTAGCCTTGACAAAACCAAATTGGGTTAGGTCCAATGCCTGGAGGATTCCTATGTCATTATTGACCATTTCCATGATATTAAGTAATGGTTTGTCAAAATTCATTGCCCCTCCAAACCCTGTTAACACGCCTGTGCTGAATTGCTCTCAGAAATTCTTTAAAACCATGTCAATGTCTGCATAGATGAACTGTACCTACCAGAACTAAGCCCAGGACTAGCCCCAGAAACAAACCATCCTGGTTACATTCCAAATTAAACAGGATATACAACAAAAGGAAAAAAAAAATATGGCAAAAGTCAGGCTCATCAAACTAAATAGGCAACTAAAGGGTACATAGAACAAGCTAAGTCAACTTTGAGGTTAAGATAGCCTCCTAGTTGAAAGAAAACCATAAGGCCTTATTCAGCTATGTCAGAAAGCAGTGTTGATACTTAATGATGACACATTCATTAAGCCTGGTGATATAGCAAACCTGTTACTGGACAAATTAATTTCTAACTTTACGGTCTTCTCCTCCTCGTCCATCCCCAAAACATACTGTCGAACATAACCCCTCCAACTATAACTAGGGAAAATGTACTGTCGCATTTACTAAAACCAAGCACACAGCCTCAATGTGCTGGGATAACATATCAGGATGCCTCCTGAGCAGTCTAAAGTACAACTTATTAGGACCCCCCCTGGAGTCATTATTTAACCATAGTCATAAAACAGGCTTTGTGCCATGTGAATGGAGGACTGCAATGGTCATCCCCCTTCATATGGGGGGACCTTCAACAGATCTTGAAAACTACAGGCACATTAGTATGGCTAGTCTTATTTGCAAAATCAAGGAAAGAATTATATTGGAAATTATCATCAAGGTCATAGGAGAACTCCAGACACTGGATCTATCCCAGTTTAGTCTTGTCAAAGGAAGTTCATGCTTACTTATTTTGGGGAATTTTTTGAAAAGTTCAGTAAGGAAATGGATGAGGGGAACATGTGCATACTGCCTTCCTAAATTTGAATAAAGCATATGATACAATATTCCACTTGGGCATTGCCAACAAATTAAGGGAACTGCATATAAACCCTTTTATAACATTCTGGATAGCTAGCTGGCTCACGCATAGGACCCAGGAGATTAGAATCAGTGGGGTACCTCCACAAATAGGCCGGTCACCAGTGGAATCCCCCAGGGCTCTGTGCTAGGCCCACTCCTCTTTGGCATCTACTTCTCAGATGTAAAAGCCAGTATCAAAGACCTCTAGCTAACCAAGCTTGCACATTATTGCAAACTGGGAGCAGTCATTGAATCCCCACAAGATGAGAATACCCTTCAGGAAGGTCTGACACAGACAAACATTTGTTGCCAAAGCCATAGTTAAAACTCAATACCAAGAAATGCATTATAGTATATTCTGGGAAGTCAGCTACCTCAGATAACTACATCATTAATAAAACATTCCTAAAAGTTGATTCATTAGTCAGAGATCTTGGAACTCATGCAGATGGTAACCTAGTCTGTGACCAACGTGTCCAAGGTAGTAAGAAAATCCTTCTATGTTGCTCATCTTATATGCAGGGGCATAGCATCTAGGTCCAGAATGGTCATCATAGTCTGATGAAGTAGTCAGCTGAAAACAGAAATGTGTACAGTTTTTTTGCAGGTGTACAGACCTGAGGCAGAGCTATAACACTACACATACAGGGAAGGGAGTGTTGCATTTTAATTAAAGAGTTAAGAATATGAGATAATACAGTACAGACGTTTCAGGTGTCAGTGTATGTTTCATCTACAAGAAAGAAGCCAGTAATAAACATGAGACTGTGAAGCTCTTCTACGACAGATATACAATGAAAACATTTACAATTATATCTCTCAAGTGAAATACATCTGCCCTTTGTGCATAAATTAGTCCATATACAGTTAAACATGTGAAAGTCCATGTGTGTTACTGAACTTGGGTTACTTGACTTACAAGCAGAAAATCAGGTATTGAGTACAAAGTTATAACAACCATGTTACCAATGAAAATATTTATTTATTTATTTTACATTTGTTAACCGGGAAAGTCCGACTGGATACAGGTCCATTTTCAGCGGAGGCCCAGGGAGAAAAGCTCCAGGTGTACATAACTACATTACTAATTAATCACAAAATAAAAACGCTCGTACAAACAAACTTTGGAAAGAAGAAACGGAATGCTCAGCAGCCAAAAGTAGCCAAAGCCTTAACGCGATTTTATTAAATCAACAAACAAACAGCGTTTTCGCTACTAAACAAGTGTAGCTTCTTCAGAGGCAAAAAAACACAGAAAAAAGGCGCCAACCAGATTTTATACTGTTTGTAGCCTTATTAAAATCAGCTGATGTATGTTACATCACTTCCTTAAATTATTTAGATGTCAACAAACACTTGTTTCTCAAAGGAAACTGGTTTAAAAACAGTAACATCCCACCCTTCCATCAAAAAACAAATTCAGATAAAAAATTTTGTAACAAATACAAAACCTTAATACATATAAAATTGATACATTTAAAATTAGTACTTTTAAAATAATCACTTATAAGTACACTAAATATAAGATAGACCATGCTTCACACTTATGAATAACCAAAGCAAGATATGATATGTACAAAAAATCATCCTATATATTAAATAAATTCTTTTACTCCATCCTATGTAAAAGTTATTAATTCAATATAGTAGAGACTAACCTATTATAACAATAACATGTCAACGGAGGTAGGACCTATATTTTAGCACAGGAGCTATGTTGCAGCTTTCATTTAAGCCTGGCATGTTAAAGGCATCTAATTTAAGCTGCCATTGTAGTTCCAGGATTTCTAATATTAAAGAAATAGGTCCTCCTCTGATAGATTTGTGTTTACAATCAATACCCATAAAAACAAAACTATGCCCGTGATTAGAAATCACATGTTTGGCAAGAGCATTCTCGCTTTTATTATTTCTAATTGCATATATATGTTGATATATGCGCTCTCTGAATTTTCTATCAGTTTTTCCGACGTAAAATGCCGGACAACATACACAGAGAGCAACATATATAACAGATTTTGTATTACAGTCTATTCTACTATTAATCCAATACTTTTTATTTCCAATACTAAATGAACTCCCAGTTCGTAATACATGACACCAATTACAGTTCCCACAAATGAAACATCCCTTTGTTTTTTGAAATGCTTGTGCTGGTACATTTGTTTGTAATAATTCCTTGATGTTGTGACCTCTCCTAAATGTGAACCTTGGTTTATCACCAAGTTTCTCTACTAGGAAGGAATTATTAGTAATGAAATACCAGTTTTTAACAATAATATCTGATATTTCTTTGGAATTCAAACTAAAAACAGAAGAAAAGGACAAAGAAAAGTCCCTTCTAGGTTCCTCAATCACAGAAACAGGAACAATGTCTGTACTAGCCCCTTCAGTTAACATAACTTGTTCGTTACCAATAGCAAACCTATGCTCAAAAATTAAGGGGACAGGATTCCATTCCTTCTTTTATTGGAAACTTCTGAAATCATTTCATCTATGACTAGGGGTGGATAACCCCTGTCTAAGAAAAATTCCCTAAGGACTATACATTCTTCCTCAAACCCTTTAAGTTCACTACACATCCTAACTGCCCTGATTAATTGCCCTTTAATAATAGCTTTTTTTAATTTATATGGATGGGCACTTGTGTAGTGTAGGAATGAATTAATGTAAGTGTCCTTACGGAAAATAGATGAAATGAACCTAAGATTCCTTGTATCTTTCTTTAGTTTAACATCCAAATATTCTATCTCATGAGAATCAAATTTGGAAGTGAACCTAAGAAATGTTGTTGTACTGTTGAAGTATTCAATTAGCAACCGTGCCTCATCTTCATTGCCTTTGAACAGAATAAAATGTCATCAAGGAATCTGGTATAAAAACATATCATGTTTTTCCATAATGGGTGGTTTAGTACAAATTTCCTCTCCCAGTGTGCCATGAACAAATTGGCAACAATGGCTCCACACGGAGATCCCATAGCAACGCCCTGTTTTTGGATATAAAATTCTTTTCCAAACGCAAAAGTTAGAGGACAAAACTATATCTAGGAGTTCTGTGATATTATTAATAACATCTCTTGGAGCTTTCAATTCAGTAAGTAACAGCTCCAACCACTCTATAGCCTCCAAATGAGGTATAGAGGTATATAAGTCGACAACGTCGACTGTAATAAAATTGTACTCACTATCAAATGTGAGGCTGTTGATACTTTCTAAAAAGCTCCAGGAGTCCTTGCAAATACTTGGAAGATATTCCAGATATTTGTTTAAGATAGAATCAATGTATTTAGCTGATGGGTAAGAAATGGAAGATCTTCCATCAACCAAAGCCCTCATAGGCGGATCCCCAAGATTCTTATGAATCTTGGGTATACCGAACATAACAGGCGTTCTTGGTTGAGTGATGTTAATATAATCATATGTCTCAAGGTCTATTCTACCCTCAATAAAGAGGTCCCTAAAATACCCCTTAATCCTATGATTATTAATATTCATCTCATTAAGAGATGAATGATCGTATGCTGGTGTGTCCAAAACCAATGACATTTTTTCATTGTAAAAATCATGTTCAAAGACAACCAACCCACCACCCTTGTCAGGTTTCATAACCCTGACCGAGGATTCCTTAAGTTGGTTTAAAGCCTGCAATTGCTCTTTTGTTATGTTAAAAATACTTTTCCTGACCCCTTTAGTATTATGCAAATGCCTAATATCTAATTCGCAGGCATTTTCAAAAATACGTAAACCTACGTGTAAAGGAGGATTAAAAATGCTCGGAAGCTTTACAACAGCTCTATCTTCATTATTGGAATTGTTGAACAAGAGCTTTAAATTAAGCTTCCTAACAAAACACTTCAGGTCAATAAGTACTTTAACTACCTCGAAATGTCTCGATGGAACAAAGTTGTAACCCAATGAAAGCAACTCAACCAACTCAGGTTCTAAAGTCAGTAATGAAAAATTATAAATAGTGAAATCACCTTTTTTGTTCTTAATAATCCTAGGGCAATTAGATACTTGTAAAGGTGTCATTTCAACTATTAATTCTTCCAATTCCTGTTCTTCTTCCTCCCCTGATTCTGAGTGGGTCCCTTCGCTAAAAAATGTAAGTTATCTTTATTGGAATTGTCATTTTTGGGTTGAGCCTCATGTCCCCCTCCTTTATTCTTATTTCTATTACTTCTTCTAACTACATTCCAATTACTAGAAGAGGCAAAAAAACACAGAAAAAAGGCGCCAACCAGATTTTATACTGTTTGTAGCCTTATTAAAATCAGCTGATGTATGTTACATCACTTCCTTAAATTATTTAGATGTCAACAAACACTTGTTTCTCAAAGGAAACTGGTTTAAAAACAGTAACATCCCACCCTTCCATCAAAAAACAAACCGACAAATGGAAAGGCACTTATTGGCGTTTCATCGGCCGCGGAGTGGATTAATAATACAGGTGACTTTTTATCTTTTTTGCAACCTTTAAGCGATGGTCCGCCGGTGCAGAGTCCTATGTGTCCCAAAGATGATAACTTTAATATGTCTGAGAAACTTAAAATTTTGGACAATAAGACTTTAAGGATACGTAAACTACAATTAGAAGTCGCTTATTTTAAGCAGTGCATTTCTGAAAACATGGTACCTAAGGGTTTGAGGAACAATTTTACACCCTCAGGTTTGATTAAAGAAAATGCATTTCTTATTGATTTAAAGGCGATGTTCCAAAAACAAGGACTTGAACTTTTAGAGTTGATTATTAAACATTGTACTGTATGTATTAATAATTTGACTACAGAAATTAAATTGCTAGATGAGGAAATTAGAATGTATGTTTCCTTTGAAAAGTTCAGGTACGATTACGAACGTATTTTTGCAAGCATCGACACGTATATGGGAAAGTTGAAAACCCAAAAAACTAAGAAATTATTTAGGGATAGACAAGTTTACTCGTCTAATACAGCTTACCCTAAATTGGCAAATTTTGTTATCCAAGATGATGACTTGGGCTCTGGGCATGATAAGAGTCCGAGTGTGGACACACAGGTTCCGGATGAAGAGGAAGCTGCAACCTCTTCTAGTAATTGGAATGTAGTTAGAAGAAGTAATAGAAATAAGAATAAAGGAGGGGGACATGAGGCTCAACCCAAAAATGACAATTCCAATAAAGATAACTTACATTTTTTAGCGAAGGGACCCACTCAGAATCAGGGGAGGAAGAAGAACAGGAATTGGAAGAATTAATAGTTGAAATGACACCTTTACAAGTATCTAATTGCCCTAGGATTATTAAGAACAAAAAAGGTGATTTCACTATTTATAATTTTTCATTACTGACTTTAGAACCTGAGTTGGTTGAGTTGCTTTCATTGGGTTACAACTTTGTTCCATCGAGACATTTCGATGTAGTTAAAGTACTTATTGACCTGAAGTGTTTTGTTAGGAAGCTTAATTTAAAGCTCTTGTTCAACAATTCCAATAATGAAGATAGAGCTGTTGTAAAGCTTCCGAGCATTTTAATCCTCCTTTACACGTAGGTTTACGATTTTGAAAATGCCTGCATTAGATATTAGGCATTTGCATAATACTAAAGGGGCCAGGAAAAGTATTTTTAACATAACAAAAGAGCAATTGCAGGCTTTAAACCAACTTAAGGAATCCTCGGTCAGGGTTATGAAACCTGACAAGGGTGGTGGGTTGGTTGTCTTTGAACATGATTTTTACAATGAAAAATGTCATTGGTTTTGGACACACCAGCATACGATCATTCATCTCTTAATGAGATGAATATTAATAATCATAGGATTAAGGGGTATTTTAGGGACCTCTTTATTGAGGGTAGAATAGACCTTGAGACATATGATTATATTAACATCACTCAACCAAGAACGCTTGTTATAGTGGTATACCCAAGATTCATAAGAATCTTGGGATCCATATGAGGGCTTTGGTTGATGGAAGATCTTCCATTTCTTACCCATCAGCTAAATACATTGATTCTATCTTAAACAAATATCTGGAATATCTTCCAAGTATTTGCAAGGACTCCTGGAGCTTTTTAGAAAGTATCAACAGCCTCACATTTGATAGTGAGTACAATTTTATTACAGTCGACGTTGTCGACTTATATACCTCTATACCTCATTTGGAGGCTATAGAGTGGTTGGAGCTGTTACTTACTGAATTGAAAGCTCCAAGAGATGTTATTAATAATATCACAGAACTCCTAGATATAGTTTTGTCCTCTAACTTTTTTGCGTTTGGAAAAGAATTTTATATCCAAAAACAGGGCGTTGCTATGGGATCTCCGTGTGGAGCCATTGTTGCCAATTTGTTCATGGCACACTGGGAGAGGAAATTTGTACTAAACCACCCATTATGGAAAAACATGATATGTTTTTATACCAGATTCCTTGATGACATTTTTATTCTGTTCAAAGGCAATGAAGATGAGGCACGGTTGCTAATTGAATACTTCAACAGTACAACAACATTTCTTAGGTTCACTTCCAAATTTGATTCTCATGAGATAGAATATTTGGATGTTAAACTAAAGAAAGATACAAGGAATCTTAGGTTCATTTCATCTATTTTCCGTAAGGACACTTACATTAATTCATTCCTACACTACACAAGTGCCCATCCATATAAATTAAAAAAAGCTATTATTAATGGGCAATTAATCAGGGCAGTTAGGATGTGTAGTGAACTTAAAGGGTTTGAGGAAGAATGTATAGTCCTTAGGGAATTTTTCTTAGACAGGGGTTATCCACCCCTAGTCATAGATGAAATGATTTCAGAAGTTTCCAATAAAAGAAGGAATGGAATCCTGTCCCCCTTAATTTTTGAGCATAGGTTTGCTATTGGTAACGAACAAGTTATGTTAACTGAAGGGGCTAGTACAGACATTGTTCCTGTTTCTGTGATTGAGGAACCTAGAAGGGACTTTTCTTTGTCCTTTTCTTCTGTTTTTAGTTTGAATTCCAAAGAAATATCAGATATTATTGTTAAAAACTGGTATTTCATTACTAATAATTCCTTCCTAGTAGAGAAACTTGGTGATAAACCAAGGTTCACATTTAGGAGAGGTCACAACATCAAGGAATTATTACAAACAAATGTACCAGCACAAGCATTTCAAAAAACAAAGGGATGTTTCATTTGTGGGAACTGTAATTGGTGTCATGTATTACGAACTGGGAGTTCATTTAGTATTGGAAATAAAAAGTATTGGATTAATAGTAGAATAGACTGTAATACAAAATCTGTTATATATGTTGCTCTCTGTGTATGTTGTCCGCATTTTACGTCGGAAAACTGATAGAAAATTCAGAGAGCATATATCAACATATATATGCAATTAGAAATAATAAAGAGAATGCTCTTTACAAACATGTGATTTCTAATCATGGGCATAGTTTTGTTTTTATGGGTATTGATTGTAAACACAAATCTATCAGAGGAGGACCTATTTCTTTAATATTAGAAATCCTGGAACTACAATGGCAGCTTAAATTAGATGCCTTTAACATGCCAGGCTTAAATGAAAGCTGCAACATAGCTCCTGTGCTAAAATATAGGTCCTACCTTCGCTGATATGTTATTGTTATAATAGGTTAGTCTCTACTATATTGAATTAATAACTTTTACATAGGATGGAGTAAAAGAATTTATTTAATATATAGGATGATTTTTTGTACATATCATATCTTGCTTTGGTTATTCATAAGTGTGAAGCATGGTCTATCTTATATTTAGTGTACTTATAAGTGATTATTTTAAAAGTACTAATTTTAAATGTATCAATTTTATATGTATTAAGGTTTTGTATTTGTTACAAATTTTTTTATCTGAATTTGTTTTTTGATGGAAGGGTGGGATGTTACTGTTTTTAAACCAGTTTCCTTTGAGAAACAAGTGTTTGTTGACATCTAAATAATTTAAGGAAGTGATGTAACATACATCAGCTGATTTTAATAAGGCTACAAACAGTATAAAATCTGGTTGGCGCCTTTTTTTCTGTGTTTTTTTGCCTCTGAAGAAGCTACACTTGTTCAGTAGCGAAAACGCTGTTTGTTGATTT
This sequence comes from Protopterus annectens, assembly GCF_019279795.1. Taxonomy (NCBI): domain Eukaryota; kingdom Metazoa; phylum Chordata; order Ceratodontiformes; family Protopteridae; genus Protopterus; species Protopterus annectens. The sequence continues at coordinate 586,946,885 of NC_056751.1, forward strand.
AATAAAATCGCGTTAAGGCTTTGGCTACTTTTGGCTGCTGAGCATTCCGTTTCTTCTTTCCAACATTACTAATTAATAGTATAATTACAGTGAAATTACAAAAATGGAAATTTTAAAATATGTATAGATAGGGACAATTTCAAGTCACATATTCATTTTAACAATATATATAGGCAGGTACAATTTTAAGTCGCATACACACAGAATAGGTTGCTAGTTAGTTATCTAAGAAATAAAATGGTGAAGTCTTTCCTCAATCTTTCCATAGTAGAGAGTTATACAAAATTGTAAGTGGTTAGTGGCTCACTGACATACTCTTGTGAGGCTCACATTTACAGATTCTGTCAGTTTGAAGTTAGTCAGGGTTAGTACAGTTTATAGAAATGTTTTATTTTTATTGCTTTTTATATTTCCATCTGTTTCATTTACAATAATTCAAAATTGCAATATCTTTTATTACATGAGATTTCAATGACTTCAGAAGTCACTGTTCTGGTTTACAATTTATGCTATTCCATTTTATGTAAAGTACTTCTATTTCTATTGCACTTATACATCATCTACATTTTATTGATGCCAAGATACAACCCAATGATTAGAAGCTAATCGGCCTTGCAGTTATGCCTATCTACAGTATCTGCATCGTGAAAGGAAGTGTCATTAGCACAACTTAGGTGGAAAATTACATTTTGTAGTAATATTATGTCTTCTGCTTTGCAGAAACTTTAATTTTATTTTCCAAAGAATGAAATATAAATTTCTATTATTATCTAAACTGTCTGAACTTTAAAACCTACACAATGTTATGTTGTTGAGTTGAAGAGAGATTTGCTTATATATTTGTTAAATTTTTAATTATAAATATGACTTTCCTTTACATAAATGAACTTTATTATTTATTATATATTGCTTTATTTTGTCTTTGGTAGCTGTAATTTCTACTGATACTGGCCTATTTCATTGAAGGTCCCGGAAGAAAAATATTCCATGCAAAAGGGCAGCATATCTACAGAAAAATACTTATAACAAATTATGCATTTGTGACATTACTGTGAGTTAAGTGGATAAACAAAAGCACTAATTAATTATGCAGCTTATACCTGGTAGTTTTAGGACACTCTAGATACTGCCCATCACAAAGAAATGGTATAAAGTCATAGGTAGGTACTAGGCTATTGGCCCTAGGGCTTATACAAGCCTAGTCAAAAAGGTACCCTGGCTTTCGCCACCCAAGAAAATTATTTTCCTGTGCCACTGTCAAGCAGAGCCACAGAAGTGATCCCCGGGTTGAATTTCCTATTTCCCATCCAATCATCAAGATTGTTCTTGGAGTGCTAATGAGGAGCTTTGTTTAATATAGATAGGCAGTTTGTTCCAGAGTATGGGAAGTCTATGGGACAGGAATATATCCCTCCAGCATGTTCTGTTTATTGTGGTGACAAGGTTTAGGTCCCTAGAGCATGTAACTCGGAGGGATTGGGATTTCTTTAAGTGGAGCATGTCCAACAGCTCTGGGTTTGACATAGCTTTGTATGTTAGGCGGAGATTGCCTCTGAGTAGGCGATATGCGATAGAGTAAAGCTGGAGTTTTTTGAGACAGTCTGCGTAGGGCATCCGATTGAGGTCAGTAATCCTCTTTGTGAGGTATTTCTGTGGCCTTTCCAGTTGTTGTAGATGTCTTGTGAGGTACATACCAAAAGGAGCGCTGTACTCTCTAATGGGTCTAATGAGTGACGAATAGAGGGGGAACAATGGCCTCTTTTTTCCTGGATGAGAAACCTTTTGTGATGAGGTGTGCGACGTAGAAGGATTTCCTGACTACTTTGGTGATGTGATTATCAAAGGAGTGACTACTGTCCACCTGTGTTCCAAGGTCTCTTATCACACTTTCGGTGTTAAGTAGACTACCACCTATGTGATAGCTTATGGTTACAGAGTTTTTTACCATAGGGAATGATAATGCACTTTTTGGCACTGAGCTTGAGGCCATGGCTTTGACACCAGTGAGGCCCTTTTGTAGGATGTCCACATCATTAGGAGTTTCAGTTTTGGCTCCTAGTTTGCAGTCATCTGTGAACTTCATTAGCCAAAGACCTTCTGTGTTAGCCTGTACTTCAGAAAAGTAAATACCAAACAGGAGAGGACCCAGGAATGTACCCTGTGGTACTCCACTTGTCACTGGTCTGAAGTCAGATTTGGAGTTTGCTACTTTCTCAGTGGGGGTTCTGTCAGTGAGCCAGTTGGCAACTCATCTTGTGACATAGAGATTTATACCTAGTTTAGTGAGTTTATCTATAATTCCAGAGTGGGGGATGGTGTTTAAAGCCTTGGCGAGATCTAGATAGGCTGTGTGAACCACCTTACCCTTGTCTACGGCTTTGGTGACTGCTTCAATGAAGCCATTCAGGTTTAGGAGATATGATCTGCCTTTTACAAACCCGAACTGGGTGGGGTCCAGAGTTTGGAGATTACCAATGTATTTGTTTATAAGTTCCATGATGATATGTTCCATGGCCTTGCAGACCAGGCTTGTTAGGCTAATGGGGCTGTAGTTCCTGGGGTCCATTTTGGCACCCCCTTTGTGGAGTGGGATAACCATTGCTGTGCACCATTCAGTGGGTACACAGCCTGAGGTGAGGCTATGATTGAACATGGTACTTAGGTGGGGTGCCAGTTCATTCTGTAGTTCATGTAGAATGTAGCCTGGGATGTTGTCAAGTCCCATGGATGCTGTGTTCTTGGCTTTGGAGAGTGTGTTTTTTACCTGTGCAGTCATGATTACAAGAACTTTGCATTCTTCTGGTATAGAGATGGGCCCTTTATGGGGTGAGGGGGAGTAAAGTTAGCACTGAACCTATCTGCCAGGATGTTGGCAATATCAGTTGGTTCTGTATATTTAGTGCCATTGTGCTGTAACTCAGAACAGATCTGAGTGTTGCCACTGTAATTCTTGACATAGCTATAGAATGCTTAGTGGTTGTCTTTAGAATCAGTGGTGATTTTGTTTTCATAACTAGCTTTGGAGGATTTTATGAGGGATCTCAGCTTCTTACTGAGGCTGACCAGGGAGTTCTTCCAGTCATGGGATTTTACTGTTTTTTTGCAACAGTTTCTTTCTTCTGTTGTAGAGTTTGTTTATGGCAGGGGACCACCAGATTGGCTTCCTTTTTTTGGAGGCTAGCATCTTGGTTCTGTTAGGGATAGCATGATCCATGCACTCTTGTAAGTGCTTATAAAGTGCATTTCTGTGGGATTCAGCAGTCGTACCTCTATTGTCCATCTGCATGGGTATTGTGAAGTTTGCCACTTCTGTCTTAAGAAGCGTGAAGTTGACTTTGGAGAAATTTTTTATTGTGGTTTCCCTAATGGGGGGTGGGGGTGGGATGTGGATGTCTAGGCTGATTAGCTTGTGGTCAGATCTGACCAATGAGGAACTGACCTCTGTGTGGAACACCGGTCACCCATGTTGGTAATGATCAGGTCTAGGATATTGCTGCCCCTGGTGGGGGTGTGGATAAGTTGATCCAAGGCATTGGAATTTATGAATTCCAGAAAATGTTGAGCAAAAGAGTTGGCACATGAGTAGTTTTCTCAGTTAATGGTGGGGTAGTTGAAATCACCCATTATTAGGGTGTTTGGTTGTACCCTAATATTTACCAGTGTATCAAGAAATAAGGAGTAGGAATCCTGGGCCCTGGTGGGGGATCTGTAGCAAGTTACAATTTGGATTGTGGTCTTGCCCAGAGTTAGTTGCACTTGGATAATGTCGGATGCATTATGCTGAGCAACTAGCCTGGAGGTGTGGATACCCTTAATGAATATGGACATGCTGCCACCTTTAGTGTTTCAGTCCAGGTTAGGTGGCTAAAAGGTGTGGTATGAATTATAGCCTGGTAATGAAGGGGTGCTCTCTGGAGCCTTCAACCAGATCTGTGTCACTGCACAGATGTCAATGTTCTCCATTTTAAGGAGTGCCTCGAGTGAATGCATTTTGAGATTTAGACTTCTAGCATTGAGAAGCATTACCCTCAAATTTTGCTTGCTTGTACCTGTTACGGTGGTGAATTTGTCATTTGAACCTTGCCTAAAAAAGGCACTATAGGGGTGGCAGGAGCCTTAGCCAGTATCCGGAATCCCAAGTGCTAAAGGTGCAGGCCATCTCTGGCAAAACATCATGGTCTGTCGATGATGTCATCCCAGGCAGACAGATACTGGATCCTCTTAGAATTACACCAGAAGCTTAGCCAATTGTTGAAGTCAATCATTTTGTCCTTGTACTGTGGTATCATACTGGGTGATGGCAAGATGCTACCCACGGCTAGGGTCATACCTGCCTGGGCTACAAGATCAGAGAGCTCCTCCATGTCTCTTTTCATGTAGTCCAGGGAGGTACATCTCAGGTCATTCAAACCAAAATGGACAATGACAGAGTCATATTTGCACTTGTTGTGGAGTGACCTGAGTGCATTATGTGGTGGATCCTGGCACTCGACAGGCAGCTGACAGTAACTTTCTCCTTGTTTAGTGTGGTGAATGGAACATCAGTGTGCCTGACTATAGAGTCACCTATGACTAGAGTGTCGGGTACATTGTTATGCCTTATGGGCTGTGGTTGAGTGGCATACTGTGTTTGTATGCTATGTGTCATTTGAGTTGTGTTGTGGGTGGAGGTTGCATGCGTTTCTGCTTTGGAGGTCTCTGTTGCTTGAGCAGATTTTTATTGAGAGCCTCTGCGAATGTAGGTGTGTGTTTTGTGTTGCTATGTGTGTGTTTTGGTGGTGTAGGGTTTGAGGGACTATGTGATGAGTGTGGTGTGGTGCAAGTGTCTACCTTCTCCTCTTGACTGTCTAGTCCAGTCTTGGGTGAAGAGAGCTTTGCTTTCAGTTTGGCTATATAAGTGCATCTCTCATAGGTTGTAGTGTTGGGTGGTAGGAGGAGAGGGTTGTCTGTGTACATGAGGCAATTGCTGCATTGCCTGAAGACACCAAGATTCATCAGGTAGACAGGAGAAAGCACCAGGAGCTGACCCTTAGACATGCCTGGATAGGTGCTTATTTATTAAGCACTAAAAACTGTTTTCCTCTAGACAAGTGAGGAAAGTTGCAAAAACCAAACGGCTGCAGGTACACTGAGGTGCCCAAAACACACAACAACAGCAAAAGTAAATTAAGGCACCAAAGTTACACACTGGAAATCAGTCACTGTACTTTATTTCAGAAGACAAACGGTAAGCGCTTTCACAACTTAATGTTGCTTCATCAGAGCACATCACTACAACAATGGATCACTAAATTACAAGCAGATAGATATCCTGGTTTGAATGGCTGCACCTCATTAGTTCCTTACCTTAAGGCAAGGCGCCTTAAACACTAAATATGAGTTTTTTATATTTTTTATTGTACTATTATGGTTATATGTGCACCAAATGTGTGTGTATATGTATATTTTAATAATCATCAGGGATGACATTCCCCCTTTTTTAAATATTATTGTGTGTAAATACACACCTTTCTATATATTTTATGCATTTTTTATGGATATCGATATATGTTTTTATGTTAGTGGAGTAATATCTCTTTAAATTGTGATGTCATACTAATTGTCCTAGTATTTAACCAACCATCAGTTGTAGTGATGTGGTCTGATGAAGCAACATTAAGTTGTGAAAGCGCTTACCGTTTTTCTTCTGCAATAAAGTACAGTGACTGATTTCCAGTGTGTAACTTTGGTGCCTTAATTTACTTTTGCAAGTGAGGAAAGTTGAGTGCTGTAGTAATTTGTAGCTTATTTAGTGCTTACAACGAGTTCTGAACAAGTGCTGAGCTCAAAGAAACAGATTTGAGTGCTAAAACTAAAAAACTGGCTAGTTCTAAGGGAAAATATGAAGAGCAGACTTTATGGCACCAGAAATAGTTTAACCCTAGCTAAGCAATGATGCATAAAGTGTTTTCTTTTTTTTTTTTAATATATAACAGTAGCAAATGAGCAAACTGATTTAAACAAATTAACCAATAAAAAGCTAAAAACTGAGCCCCATTCCAGCAGTCTTCGATCAGACAAGTTCTAACTGCACACTCCTGCCACTAGGGTGCAGGGCAACCTTCTCCAAAAAGATGGTCTGGATTAGTGCTCAAGTTATACAAACAAAGCTAGATTCAGCAGGTCTGAATTTAGTCGGTGCTACAGCAAACAAGGCGTACCAATTTCAGAAAGAAACAGTTCAAATAAGTAGGCACAATAAGCCTTTAACCAGAAACTCCCAGCTCAGAAGGGCAGAATCTACCCTCTTCTCCCACAAGAGTGCAGACCACACCTTCTTAATGTAAAATAACTGGCCTGAAGCCCAAGTGCTTAAACCAGAACTAATACACTCTTAGAATAACAGACACTAAGCCTTCAATCAGCAACTCCCAACTTAGAAGGATGTAAGCTACCTGTCCTGCCACAACAGTGCAGACCACAAACCTTCTTAATGTAAAACAATTGGTCTGAATCCCAAGTGCTTCAACCAAAGGCTTAGAATAACAGTTACAATTTAGTTAAGCTACTAATGAGCAGTAATAAATGCAGCAGAATAAATGTAATAAAGTAGGAAGAAACACAAATATAGTAAAAGCAGATGAATAAAGTGCAATTTTTTATGTAACAATAGAAAATGAGCAAACTGATTTAAGCAAATTACCCAATTAACCGGTAAAAAAGCAAAACTGAGCCCCTGTTTCAGCAGTCTTCAATCAGACAAGTTCTAACTGCACACTCCTACCACTAAGGTGCAGGGGAACCTTCTCCAAAAAAAAAAACATGGCTTGGATTAGTGCTCAAGTTATACAAACAAAGCTAGATTCAGCATGCCTGAATTTAGTCTATGCTACAGCAAACAAGATGCACCAGTTTCAGAAAGAAACAGTTCATATAAGCAGCCACAATAATCCTTTAACCAGAAATTTCCAGCTCAGAAGGGCAGAATCTAACCTCTCCTCCTACAAGAGTGCAGACCACAAACCTTCTTAATGTAAAAGAACTGGCCTGAAGCCCAAGTGCTTAAACTGAAAGGCAGTTCCAATTTAATCAGGCTACTACCAAGCAGTAATAAATGCAGCAGAATAAATACAATTAAGTACTTTTAAGAAGAGGCAAAAGCAAAATAAAGTGCAATTTTTTATAGTAAAGTGCAAGGAGAGAGGAAGGATGAGCAGAGGTTAAGAACCTAAGTGTGTTGGCCTTCTCAAATGTTCTCTCTGCATTAAGTAGAGTGAACACCAGTATGGCTGTAATATAAAATTTATATTTTGCAGATCATCTGAGAAAAGGAATGAAGGGGAAAATTTGGATTGACTTGACTTAGTTTCAGCTTCATCTGAGGTAAGTTTGTCTTTTGTTTCAATTGTTCTTATTACACTGAAAATTTTAACTTAAAAATCAATAATAAAATGATCGATCTAACAAACTTCCCTATTATTAAGAAAGCCATAGTTTGGCACTTTTATAACTCTAAAAATGTTGCTGAGGTCAAAGCCTTATTTGGTGCTCCTAACAAATATGATCCTATCTTAAGACAAATTAGCTCACTTATAAAACAAAAATTATCTTGCTATAGAGTGAAGGAGCAAGGCATTACAGTATCACAATCTATCATTAAATCACTTTCCCTACAGAGCAAAATGATTTCAGATACCTATAAACTTGTGTCAAGCATTAAATATAATCATTCACTTCTATTTTCCAAATATTGGGACGGCATACAAGGAGAAATCTCTATGGAGTCTAAGTGCGAAGCAATCAATAATACCCTGAATCTAACCCCCCCTTCACAAACCTAATTTACACTCAACTTATGATAAACAACAATTCCTACTATACCCCAGCAGTCTTACTGAAATTCGGATACAATAAAAACCTAACTTGTCCATTCTGTTCCCTCCCACATGTAGATATACTTCACATCTTTTGGAGCTGTAAGAATATTTACAAACTTTGGTGTTCTCTCAGAACTCAGTTGGAAAAAATGGGATACAAAAAAAACACATTTTCTTGGCAAACCATGATTCTAAATATAATTCCTAAATTTCTTAAGGGTATCCATCACCACATCTGTGTTATGGCCTGCGCTCTTCTCACATATTTTATAGCCAAGAATTGGGTCAATCCCTCAGCAATAGCTTGGGAAAACTTTACATCAATGGCAATCAAATATATACCCGCCCATAAGTTATGCAATAATAACAAAAAGAAAAAAAAGAATATTTTCAGAATTACTGGAGTAGCCTTTTTGACCTAATCCAAACTAAATAATCTTCCAAAATGTGGGTCACTAACATTACATTCCAGGAAATCCTCCATCAGTATCATATCTGGCCCTATAATCATTAGACATTGTTATCGTCACACTGTAGCTTTAGATTTTACAAAGTATTTTGTTATATTATTTTGTTATCCTCTGGCATCCATGGTGTAAATATGATGTAAATATGGTATAGATAGTTGTACATGGTGTAAATAGTTGGTTTCTATGGATGTACCTTCCTTACCGCTCTTCTTTCTTCTTAAGACAGTCATATACTCCACCTTCCAAGCCATTTTCCATTTGTTTCTCTAGACTTTGACTGTAATAGGGTGTTGGGGGTCTTTACTGCTTATATTATTCTCTAAAATGTAAGTTTCCCTGTAAGATAACTGCTGTTTCATAAATGCATAGTTTTTGTACTGTTTTATATCTATATATATATATCTATATATATATATATATATATATATATATATATATATATATATATATATATATATATATATATATATATATATACTTTACTGCTTCGGTTTTTCCTTTGTATGTTTGAAAAGTTTGTAAAATTCAATAAAAATATATTTTGAAAAAAAAAAAAAACTTTTGAATTATTTACTTTATAGAATCTTGTTTGTAGGTCGGCAGTTTAGATTTGTTAATGTAATACCTGATTATAAGCAATGAGTTGTTTCCAGTTTGATGATTTATAGCTATTTGCAACTTTTACTTTACAATTAAAATCTTGGAGTTTTGATAACTAATTCATTGCTTGGTGCTTTTGACATGTATATTTGGTAGTAGTATTTACTGATTTATAATTTATAGTAAGTGCACATCAGGGCACACAAAGTATGCTATTTAAGCTGTCTATGATTTCTGAATTGAATTAGACGTTACAGCCTTATAACTTACTCTTTTAGTTCTGAATTTAGTGTTTAAAGCAAGAAGTAACCCTTCTGTGCATTTGTGAAATAATTAAGTATACGCATTTTTTTTCCTTTTTTCACTTACTAAGATCAGTCTCATTTTGTATTATTTCATTTCTAAACAAATTCTGAGAGGCTTATGATCAAAATGTATTTTCTGTATGTCTATCTGAACAGAATCAGGTATGAAATCATTGCCTGTGCCTCTTAAAAATCCATGAATTTGCCTCACACTTGAGCACATGTTGCATACATTTTATTTATTTATTATATTTGTTAGGCAGAAAAGCGCACTTTTCCAAGTATTCTTCTTTCACCTTCACTGAAGTTAATAAAACAGTTAAGAAAGAATGCAGTGCAGTAAATACACGTGCAGACTTTTGCACTGATATTACTAGCTTGCAAACAAATAATGGACATGTTGAAATTAAGGTGATAATTTGAGTATATTGGTATAAGGCAAAGACAGGTAGTTTTACATAAGGTCACATATCTATGTACAGTGCAGCGGTAAAATGAAGGAGTGACGAAAGTGTGCAGGTACAGAGTGTTGTAGGGAGGTCTGATGGAGTTTGCGAGAAAGAGAAGAAGTAACAGGGAGGGTACTAGAAGTGGTTTCCAGTTTTGTGGACAGGGAGATGTGGATGAGTGAACAGGTCATGGACTGGGGGGATTTATGTAATTGCTTATCTTTTGGCAGAAATATGACTGTTTTTCTTGAAGTTATACTTTTTTTAATTCTCTCCTGAAGGTTTTGAGGGAGGACAATGATTTTCTGTCCACGGGGGGATAATTTGCCATGTTTTAGGGCAAAGTATAGAGAAGGCAAGACTAGTACTTGCAAAGTGAGTTCATGGTATCTGGAGAGTTTGGACTAATTGTGATAGTGATCTTGGGTTGCATTTTGGTAGGGTCTTTTAGTATGTTTGGTGGAAAATTAGGTGAAAGTGTCCATATGTAGGAGTTTGAAAATAAGGGTACCCAGTTGACGCAAGATTCTCCATAGGATAAGTAGCTGTTTGCCTTTTTAATACAGTGCAGTGGTTTTCCATTCTTGGGGAGGGATTTATCAACCTACACATGTCTGGAATATGGGCATATTTTTTGGAGGCTGAAGCAGGTGATGGTAGTCCATATTTTAGTTACGGAAGGCATATGCCTTTTCTGATGGCTGTTTTGCATTTTGCTGTTTGGAAATATGATATTTTTCTTGACAAGAAGAGTAGTTTGTTGGCCTTTGTATTGGTAATTTGTATGTGGTTTGTGAAGGTGAGGGCAGAATCTAGCCAGGTACCTAAATATTTGTAGGAGTGAAAACAAAAATTCCAGACTGATGTAAACTAAAACAATAAAAACAAAATTCCATAAGGTACATTGCAAATAAAACTTGAATTGGATTAAGCGCTTTCGTTCATTAGATATACAAGCTTCATACAGCAGCTGGTGACCTTTGCCTAACATACAAGGCCATGTCAAACCCAGATTTGATGAATATGGGATAGATTCATCACCCAAAGACTCCCTATGCTGTGGAATAAAATCCCGGTATATGTGGAGCAGAGCACCGCTGGCCTTGTTCAAGAGAAATCTTGACCAATGGAGATGAGAGATATATATACCCCAGGGAGATTACCTCCTGTCACTGCTCAACAGAGGCACAAACCTATGAACCTATGAACCTATGAAAACAAATCAAATAATTATTTCATTTCCTTTTATAACACAATTTAACCTTTATATATCACCATACACAATCCAATTTTAAAACATCTTATGAATATTAATGAAGTAATTACATTTAACTTTCTTTTAAAACAGATAAACACCACATTCACTTAAAAACAGCATTCCCTCACTAAAAACAATTCTCATTAAACAAAATCAATAAATAGAACCCATAAATAGAACAAAAATATTTTTGTTTTATCATATTTAAATGCTAATATACTATCAATACTAAACTTGTCATTAATACAAGGGTACTGAATTGAATTCAATATGATTTGGTACTATACTTCCCTATACTCTAAAAATGATTTCTCAATTCCCTCCCCTTCCCTTTTATCATGAAGCACCTATTTCTAAAATAAAAAATAAATTGTCTTAAAATGAACACATTCCTCTGAATGTTAATATAGGGCATTGTTATCATCCCTTTTTCTAACAGAATAAATATGTTCATATACTCTCAGTTTCAAAGCCCACTCAATTTTACCTATATAAAACACCTCACAAGTCATTCATACATTGCACAATATATATTTCACCCCACTGGTGTTATACTTAAATTTTCCATTCCCACTTAGCACCCTAGAGTGGGAAGTAATTGTAATATTGTTTTCCTTCACAAATATAACAACACTGCATACATGTCCTGCATTTATGCATTTCATAATTATTCCCCTGTACAAATATAGTATTGCTTTGTTCTAAAATAGATTTTTTTTCCCTTTTTAAGTGCAAATTTCAGTCTTGTATCTAATTTTTCCATCAGACTGAATCCACCAAATACACCACACCAATTTCTATTCATAATGTCCTTAATCACTTTGTAACTACTATTAAAATCTAGCACCGTTGCTGCTCTATAATCCTTGCCATTGGCTTTGTCCATTAAAAAGAAAATCACAATTTTTCAGAAGTGGAGAGAATTTCCCATTTTGCCTACTAACCCTCTTTGCACACATCATCGGTTAGACCAAATGGATAGTCTTGTTCAGTAGTATACTGGCAAATCTTATTTTTATTTGTAGGATTAGACTGTTTCTCAATTTTTATCAGTGTTAATAGAAACTGCCCAATTTGGGTTTGCTTTATTTAGCTTTTGTAGAGTTCTAAATAGCATTACTTTTTTTACACTTCATAAAAGTTTGTTTTGGTTTAGGCAGGTATTGTTTTAGGTGGTCTTAATTGAGTTCAGTTTAGTAAGAAGGCTACTTTGGCTAGAATGGTAGATGACCATGTCATTAATATACAGAATTATGTGTAGAGGGAAGAGGTTGGGTGACAGTTTATTGATGAATAGATAAAATAATATGGAGGACAAAACTGTAACTTGAGGGAATCCGGTCATGGGAGCAGTTTCAGAGGATGTTTTCCAAGCGGTACGTGCTGGCTGGTGAGGAAATCTTTAAATGAAGGGGTGGCTTGTGAACTCATGTTGTTTACAAGTAAAGACTTGATAAGAAGATTGTGGTTAGTGGTGTCAAAAGCTTAGGTTAGATTAACGAAGATTGCTCATATTAGAAGTCCTTTATTTCTGTTTTGTAAAACATATTTAAATATGTAAAGAGCTGTTGCTATGCTTATTCCTGTCTAGAAACTATGTTGATGTTGTGGTAGAATTTTGTATTTTTGGAGATGATGAGAGATTTGGTTGTAGATTTATTTTCTAGTAGTTCTCTTAGGATGGGGAAGACAGGAATATGTCTAACGATGGTTGCTGATTTGGGAATTGGGAGTTTTTGGTGAGAGGTATGCTTTTGTGTTTTTCCATTGATTGTTCATGACACTATTGCTGAAACAGAGGTCATACAGGTATTCCAAAAGCTGCAAAATGTGATACTTCCATTGTTTTAGGAACCAAAGGTAGAGGCCATCTGCTTTAGAGGGGGGCATCAGAAGGAATTTTCTCAAATTCTATTATGGTCTTGTTTGTCATTGACCTTGTCTTGTATAAACCCAGTATTAATTACTGGTTTGCTGTTCTTAATTACAGATTAACTTTCTTAACTCTAATTTACTTAGGAGGTCACATGGAGGTACATTTGAGTAGCAGGGTGTCACAGCTAGGTACATAAAAATATACACTTTACTGTAAAACTCATCCAACTTAGACAAAAAACTTCGAGTGTTACTGTTTTAATATGGGTAGACAGTCTGTTCCAAGGATATTTTGCTCTTAACCATAACCAGTTTGTAGCACATTCTCTTTTTCTGAAGTTAAATAGTATATGATTGTCATGCATCTTGGAAGAGCTAAACCCAATATATTCAAACAAAAAGGAATTACTGTAGGCCATATTCACCAAGTATAAATCTCAATAAGGCCATCTATAGGATAAAGACATTTTGTCCTTTCACCTTATGATAAATTGATTGTGTGATCTATTCTCTTTTTAATCTACTTTTTAGCATTTGAAGTATGATTCATAAGGATTTTGTTCTTGGGTACCAAATTGAACAATTATATTCTAATGTAGATTAATGAATAAGTGGAATAAGAGGATTAACAGTTCTTTATTTCCGTATATAATAAATCTATTGATGCAATCAGTCATTTTAGATCTTCAGTTTCTTAGTTAATATGCATGATTAGGAAATGTAAATTTCTTATTACTAGAGACCCCTAGGACCTTAAAAGTTGAAACTCTTTCAAGTTCATGTGTATTCATTAAATAATATTATGTATACCAACTCTGAATTCACAATACAGTAGGGAAAAAAAACAGTTCCTGCTTTACCACAATCTCGTACAACATGCTACCAGCTTTTTAGTGCTGCTAAAAAGAGCTAGTAGCACAAGGTTAATTTCTGTAGTTGATCTCTATATATATATATATATATATATATATATATATATATATACACACACACACACACACACACACACACACACACACACACACACACACACATATATATATATATATATATATATATATATATCACACACACACACACACACACACACACACACACACACATATATATATTATACATGAATATATATATATATATATATATATATATATATATATATATATATATATATATATTTATATTATATATATATAGAGTCAACCAACCCCACAAAACTGAAGTTCTTGTCTAATTAAGTCTCAAAAGGTAAACAGGCTTGTCACTCTTAACAGCTCCATACTACTCTAAAATCTAATTAGTTGGGCTAAACATTACAAAAACGAATAGAGTTTCATAAATAATTATCTTTCTGCAGTCTTATCTATATATGATTCACTTACCATTAATACAGTGTGATAGGGTATTAAGGAAGTGTCCAAGGTGAATCCAACACACTTTGTCTGGAATGGAAGAGACAACACTCCACTTCCTATAAAAAGAGAAAAGCAGAGTTCTTTGCCCCTCAATGCAAAGGGATTCATTTTTTTTTTGTGAAGTGAGAAAACTCTCTGGAAATTATGTTGGCCTCTCAGAACAGAAGAACTTCCTGGAAGAAATGCTTGCCTTTTGCCACAAAATGATTACTGCATGAAGAGACATTGTCCCTCATTTCATCAGAGGGATTAGAGCTTGGAAGACTAATTGAAAGTGGAAACCTGTAAGTTTTTTTGTATTTTGTTCCTTTGAACAGATTATTTTCCATTTAGTTTTGTTTGAACACTGTAAATAGACTTTAAGAAACTAAGGCATCTGCTGTCAGCTTGTTTTATATATTATTCTAATACAGAATGAAGACACTTGGTCTAAACACACCAAACTGCACTATTTATGGTCTTTGTGTTGTTTCTTGCAATTTTAGACACATTGTGCATTCATTTCCCCACCTGTAGAATGAAAAATTTGATTGTGTGCTTTGGGGAATTGCTACCTTTTTATCTGACTGTGAATTCTGATGGGATTAATCACAATGAGAAGGAAATTAAATGCTTCTGGCAATAAAGTTCCAAGTGGTATATTCTAGACAAGTGTGTATTGAATTGGGGGTTGGGGAGGAACCCTCATAAAAAGTACTGCTAAATGAATACTTAATTGACTGTAAAACACAGAGGGGGAGTATTTTTTGTTTGTCAGACCAAAGGCCTAGGAGGCAGAAGCAGAGACAGAGAAGGCAGAATATGAAAGTAACCATAAGTGGACCAGTTCTTAAACATAGTTTAAAAGGAATAGTATGGCATGAAAAACAATGGCAGAATGATAACTACTAGTGAAAGTTTTAACAAAAAGGCAAAAAACTGTTGAAATCAATGTTTGTATAGTATATTGCTGAATGTTTGCTTACCAGAGATGCACATGGTATACTAAGCTGCTGAAAAAATGCGCTTGCAGTATGAAGAATGTGCTTAAGACCACTTGTGAAAGCAAATGCTGATAATGAGTATTGTGTTAGATTTTTAAACTGTAAAATGTGATTTACTGCATTGTGGTATCAAATTGCCTCTACATAAAATAAAGCCTTACTTGTAAATGCAAAGGGTAGACAAGTGGTGTGCCTGGATAGTGAAGCAGTAAGTGATTTAAAAATGTTGAAAATATTTCTGGTCAAAAATATGGTGCATTGAGGGCAACTTTTATGCTGGGTGCCTAAGAAAGTAAGTTAAGCAATTTTAAAGTGCCTACGTGGAAGAGTAACGAGGACACTGCCTTTTTACACTGACTTTCTGAAAGAAAATAAGTACTGTTAATTCTAATAAGTGCACGAAGAAATGATAACTACACTGCATTTTAACTACAGTCTGAATGTAAAATCTAAAGAATATGTAAACTGCTGGTGCAGCTAATGGTATGTTATAGTGCTAATGAAGGTAATCTAGTGGTAGGGCAGTTTTGGAACCATTTTAAAGTATTGTTGCACAGAAGTAAGCCCAGTAGTACTTCTGTATTGCATTGATTGCTTTCCCTATGATAAGGAATTAAGTTCTGCTGTAGCATGTGCATGAAAACTGTGTATTGTAAAAGAGAAGCTATGGCAGTGAGAGCCTTTTGTAATGAAAGAAATGTTGGTTTCTGGAAAGAAGCAGCCCAAATGAGTGGTGACATTTTTAGTGAAAAAGAAAAACTGAGTTTCTGGTTGTTGAGTGTAAAGCAAATATCTCTATAGTGTGTATAGCGAAATTTTAACAAGCTGCTGAAGCAAAATCACAGTATGTGTTTTTCAACTGTGAAAAAGAATACTACTTATCTGAAAGAGACACTTCTTACACTTGGATCTGCCTTGTGTTTAAAGCAAGGGAAAGGACAAAGAAAATGCTTGGAGAGACAGAAAAAAAGCACAAAAAATGACTATAAGAACCAGGAGTACATTGGAAATAACCAGAAACTGGATTTGGGAGATGGAGTTCAACAGGAAGAAAACCAGCAATTCAGAAATTGATGAATAAATGTGGGATTATAAATTGCATTTGTGAAATGTAATAGAACAAGAAACTCTGGAAATATTGGACTTTTTTGACTTTGTTAAACTTGCAGGGAACTCCAAAGCATATGCCTTACTTGGTGTCATTAATGTTTGGAAGAACATTTAGAAGACAGGAAGAGATAACTGCAAGTAAATGTTCTTAACAGTATTTTTGGGTCTATATTAGACCGAGCGCTTAAAATGCGAACGGTGATTAATCAACCCTACGTAAGCGAAAGCTTACAATTTTGAACTGTCAGAACAGCAATTTTTTTTCCTAGGGAAAAAAATCTCTGTTCCAGCAACAACAACAACAAAAAAAAACATACTTTAAACATTACATTAAGTGGGGGGCTTCACCCCCCCTACACCCTCCCTAATTAAATATACCAACTCCGAGACCGCACTACAGTGCCGAAAATGGCAAAGTAATGAAGCGGCCAAGTGAATTATTTCCCAGGGAAAGAATTCACTTAAAAGACACTTCGATATTTTACTGTTTCAGGCTTTTAAGTTTGACCAAGACGCATTCGAAAGAATGCATCTTCGGTCTTCTAATAGGGAACCGTATTTTTATAATATATGACATATACTGCATGATATAAAGTAAAACATTTCAGTTCTTTTGCAATAGGGATACTGAAATAAACATACATCCCTATTTTTTCCTTCCTCTTTCTTTCTTTATGTTCAGTTTTAAGACGTGTAAGCACTTCAATGTAAAAAGAGAAAAAAGCTCGGACAAAAGAGCATGATACAAGAAAATTTGATATGCTTTTTCTTACTTTTGCATAGGGACTGGCTGGATTAAGGGTTTACATTCATATGGTTGAGTGCACATTGCTTTGACCATACATGTTACCGACTTTTCTCCATGAATCCTATAGCGCTGAATGGTTGGAATGTCGTAAAAACACCGAATTCGACATTTCTGACCACTCTACACCCTAAAACGAGTGCTAACATGGGTTAAAAGGGGGATGGGATTTTGTGATTTGTAACACTTGCAATCACATTTTTGTGATGTTGCCGCACTCCTTTCGGCCATACCCGGACGACCATATGCTTGTACACTGGATTAAGGCCCTTAACTTGATCTAATAACAAGTTTTAAGGGGAAGCAAATAAATAAAAAATACTGAATAAAATGAAAAATTTTCCTCCAGTAAGTAAATGTCCACAGTGCAATATGAAAATGTTTCTATGGAGACAGTCTGATAAGGGGGGGGGCAATAAAAACAGAATAATTTTCTTTCAATTGCTAGGATATAATGTTTTCTGAAAGCATTCAGTTGTTTTTTTATATCTGGGAAGGAATAAGCATAAGACAAAACAGACTGCACTTAGTGGAAGTATAAGTATGGGCTAGCATGGATAACCTTCATTATGGGCTAATTCAAACATGTTAGTATGGCTGTCCATCTGGAGCAATTGCTCTTATTAGGAGGGTTAAACTTCATTATTTGAAGATCTACAAAATTTTGTGTCAGTAGTAGGTTAATACATTCTGAGGGTGTTTTTTTGAAGGATTATTTAAAACAAATCTTGAAAGATGGAACATAGGTACAAATGGATATGACAAGAAACAACTGTGTAAAAGATCAATCTGCCAAGCATTGGTGTATACATGCAACACAAAAGATGAAATGAGACACTTTAAAAAAAAGCTGTTATAAATAACAGGTTGAAATAATAACTTCTTAATACAATGACAACACTTTCCATATTATCTTTAAATATGAATGGTCTCACAGATATATATAAAAAAGAAAGAGTAAAACTACAGGAAACAGATCTGGAAAGAACTGTTCATGTGAATTTGATACAAAAGGATTTTAGGATGTTTATTCAGTGGAATATCTGGGACAAAGGAAAAAGGGAGTACTTATATTAATTGTGAGAGGGGATCCATTAGTGATCAAAGAGGAAAAAAAGATGCTAATGGTAGATTTGTAGTACTAAGGGACTACTGGCAAAGGAGGCGGATTTCACTTGCATGTATTTATATTCCACCTAAAACTGCTACAGTGGAGCTTAAATAAATTCTGGTAGAAATATTTAGATTTCAACAGGGAATATTACTTATAGATGTTGACTGGAATTTGATTTGCAACAATGAGGATGTATCTGCAGGGCATAGAAGTAAAATATAACAAAGGAGGGTAGATTTTTGAAAAAAATATGAGGGCTCAGAAGAAATGCAATCAGCTATTTCAGAACCTTATAACAACATGGGAGATGTTAGGGATTGTACTGATAATAAGGAAGAAGGGATATGGCAATAGGATATTAGGATTGCCAGCAAAACAGGTAATAACAGAACAAAGCCCATTGAAAGGAGTTTCCATATTACAGATAATTAAGGTCTTTTACTTTTTTTTTCAAAAATCTTTATTGTATTTTATGAATAGAGCACAGTTAACACCAATAAAGGCATTTGTCAACAGTGAAAATAGCAACATTAACCAGTGACTCCTAATAAATACCAACATATAATGTACAATTAATAAACTATATACAAAGGTGCTAATTGCCTAACCATGTAGATTAAACATTTGATCTTATATGGTTTAGTCATTTAATCTGAACTTATAAGAACTAGAGGTCCTCACAGAAGAAAATTGAGAGGTAGATGAAGAGGCAATATAGTAATTAAAACTTAAGCTCATCCCCAACTGTAAAGTATGTAGGATAAGCACCAGTCTTTATTCTAAAAAATGTTCAAATAATATACTCCAATGTTCTAGAAAGGGTGGAAGTAGTTTTTGACTGTGCATTAAGAACTTATGGGCTGTTATGTACTTAATTGCCATTTGTTTATACATTTTCCAAGTGAGTTAGGATCTACCTTTCCAGTTCAGAGTAATATAAAATTTAATTAAGGAAAATAGAGTATCTAATACGCATATATGCATATCTGTAACTTTTTCAGACCCAGAGGGGGCATATGCAGCATAGCAAATTCCCAGGAAAGGATAGTTTTTCAAATCCCATTTTTTTGTAATTTGGCTTTGAGAGATCACCAGAGCTTATAGGAGCATTTGCAGCTCCAAAAGATGTAAAGCAGATCTGTCTTCTGGCAATTGCAGCATGGACAGAATTGGGAGGTTGTGGGGTTGAATTTATTTAAAACAGTTGGGGTAAGGTAAGCATTGTTTAAGATCATTAGTTGTGTATAGCTAAGTTTTTAAAGGGGATTGATCTTGAAGTTATTTGGATGGATCAGATTTTTTGGTTGAATGTGATTGTTGTATCTAGATTGGTCCAATAACTAGAGGTGAGGACTTCTTTTTGGTATCTGATCGACATAATAAGCTTAGATGTATTTGAAATCATTTTCTTCTTCCTTGAAAGTAGAGTTTTATATATATTTATGTCATTATTATTAAGTTTAGGATCTTCCAGGATTTGTGCACTTATTTCTCTGAGTTGTCTCAGAATAATGGTATAACTTTTGGGAAGGTCAAATACCTGTCTCGTCTCAGTAATAGAATTGTTGCTAAAGGAGTAAATATCTAGTGGGCATTTCTCTTTTAGGAGAGGGAAGTTATTAAGGTTGGGCATTCTGTTGTTAAGTTTAAAGTTTGGGTTAAGGTGTAGTGGTTGTAGGGTGTTGAAGGCACCGGATAGATTTAAGGTATCAGTGAGTTTTTGAAAACCGGTTATTTTATTCTTTAAGGATATGTGTAGCTTAATTTTTTTAAGCTTTCCTTGTTGAGGAAAGGAAGAGCTTTAGGACTGAAGTTGAGACTTGTAACAGTTATAAAGTTCTATCCAGATCAGTGTCCATGCCTTCTTGTTTGGGTTCTAGTCAGAAATGGCCACAATTCTGCTAGAATTGATAATGTCATAATATAGTTTGACATCAGGGAGGCTTAACCCCCCCCCCTTTATTCTTAGGATATACCAGCTTTTTGTATGCAATTCTGACCGATTTAGGAGACCATAAGAGTTTGGACAGAGAGGAGTATAGTGTCTTGAAGAATTTGTTGTGCACTATTATATTGGAGGCATTAAATACATACAGTAATCTTGGCAATATGTTCATCTTAACAATATCTACTTTTGATAAGAAAGAGAGTTGACGTTTATTCCATCTAAGGAGATCCTGTTGCATTGTTAACCAAAGCTTTGCAATATTGCTTTGGTAGAATAGTTCTGAGTTTTGTTGAAAGGATATTCCTAAGTAGTTCAGGGAATGATTTATTTCGCTTTCCACTGGGGGTTATGTGGAAAGTTGATATGATGGGTTAATTGGGAAATTGAGAATTTCTCTGGGTTTAATTTGTAGTTAGAATATTTAGAAAATGTATCTGTGGAATTCAGAATTTTCAGTGAATCAAAACTAGGTGGTGTAAAGTATAGTTTAGGTCATCTGTGAATGCTGATAATGCAGTACTAGTGTTATATAGGACTGGTATGTGATGAAAGGTCTTCTGTGTAATAAGTAAAAACAGGAACTCAGTATATAAATTAAAAAGGTATGGGGATAGTGGGCATCCTTGTCTTGTTCCATTCTTAATAGGGATCTGGGAAGAGGTGGTTTTATTCATTTGTAGTGATATATGGGCATTAGAATATAGTGTTTTAATAGATTGAATGAAGGGTCTTTTACTTTACTCACATCATTTTATGGGAGAGCGAACTGATAAGTGAAATGAAGTTAATGTTTTGCATTTATTAATAAAAACACCAATCAGTCTAGTAAAACAAAGAGAGAAGCTGATGAAACTGAAGACTGCATATGGCATGTGGAGACCACAGTGTTATGTACACCTGCTCCCAAATGTGCCTATTTGCCAAAGAGTGCAACAACCAGACCAAAATGTATAATGGACCAGTCACACAGGGTCTGGAGGCTAGTGGTGCCCATCCCCACAGTTCTGAGCTGGGGCGGGGCATCATGATGTATAATGACCCCTATCATCCACTATGAGTATATGAGGAAACCCTGTAGCATGTTAGGAGGATGCCATACACTTGTCCAGAGTGTAGGAGGCCACTCCATCTTCCAGTAAAAATGAGGACCAGAGAGAGAAAGAAGAGGCATTTGCTTCTCCATCCAGAGGGAGTAACTTTATGACTACAGAAAGCTCCACTTGGAAAAGATGGCGGCCTTTCAGAACAGAAGTAGAACTGCCGGGAATGGATGCTTGCCTCATGACACAAAAGGTTTATTGTTTGCAGGAGTGACTGGAGATGGAAAGTAAAGACGTTTTGTATTTTGTTCTGTATTACAGTTTTATTTCCACTTGATTTTATCTGAGCAGTTTAAAAAGCTACATAAAATTGGGACATCTGCCCTCTGTGTGATTTATACCTTACAGCAGCCTGAGAGGGCAACTCTAACTT
The DNA here is from genome assembly GCF_019279795.1 of Protopterus annectens. Taxonomy (NCBI): domain Eukaryota; kingdom Metazoa; phylum Chordata; order Ceratodontiformes; family Protopteridae; genus Protopterus; species Protopterus annectens. The sequence goes on from NC_056751.1 coordinate 586,968,543, forward strand.
ATTAATTTTGGGACTAAAATCTAATTTTCACTTTTCACAGTAACATTTATACAGATTGTACCATTTCAGTTGTGTCATATTATACTTTTGCTATTGCACTGGTACTTGCTAATTGCCTAATTTCAGAAAGTTTTACTGTTTCTGAATTGTTTTATCCTCCAGCCTCTCGTTTTTGCCTAATGGCTGTCCCTACTTTGCTTGACAGCCTCCACTGACCTGTTTAGTCCTCTCTTGGGACAGGAACCAGACAACTTCCAACACAAGTGAGAGGCCCGTGGTCCTTTTGTTCCCCTCGCTGGAGGGCCCGAGTAGCCCCTTCATTACCATGGAGGGATGAGAGTTGGGTGATAGTGAGTGGGCCACTCTGACAGTCTGAAAGGCATAGCTGACCCTAGTGCCAACTCCTGGAACTCCTTAACACTTTGACAGTTCTCCTGAGCTCTAGTATGTGATGCCATTTGTAGAAAGCATACATGCATCCACACATAACTACTCTAAATAGTGTAACGCACCCACTGGATGTTGTGTGCTCAGTGGGCCTGTTGTCTGTGGGTGCCATACCAAGTGCTCACAATAGATATTACCCAAGTGGAGAGACAGAGCCACCTCCCCACCCATTCTCATCCTCCCACAACCCAAACACGTCAGCATCCATGTTGGTAATCAAAAATGTATCATATGGGTCATAGTCAGGGCTTAATCTTTCTGTGCCATGAAGGTAGGTACTATTTTTGAATTTTGATGAATTATTCACGTATATTTATAGGTTCATAGGTGTGTACTAGGCTAATGGCCCTGGAGCCTTTACAAGCTTAGCCAATAGAAGTGCCCTGGCATCTAGCTGCCCAGTGTTAGTCCCCAGTGCCTCTATCAAGTAGAGCCACTGGAGTGTTGCCCGGGGTGAATTTCTTATTTTCCATCTACTCATTAAGATTTCTCTTGAAGATGGCCAGTGAGGTGCTCTACTTGACATGTATGGGAAGTCTATTCTACAGCATGGGCAGTCTCTGGGTTATGAACCTGTCCCTCCAGCATGTTCTGTTGATTGTGGTAATGAGTTTGAGGTCTCTGGAGCATGTGATGTGAAGGGACTGGGATTTCATTAGATGTAGCATTTGTAACAGAGCTGGGTCAGACATGGCTTTGTAAGTTAAGCAGAGATCACCTCTTAGTAGACGATATGAGACAGAGAATATCTGGAGTTTTTTTGAGTCTGTACATGTACGACATGTGTTTAAGGCCTAGGATCCTCTTTGTGAGGTACTTTTGTGGCCTTTCCAGCTGTTGCATGTGTCTAGTGAGGTACATGCCAAATGGGGCATTATACTCGATGACTGGCCTAATGAGGGAAGAGTAGGGAGAGATGATGACCTCTTTCTTCCTGGATGCAAAACCATTGGTAATGAGATGTGCCACATAAAACATTTATAATCCGTTTTATTTAGCAGAATGGATTTCCATTTTTTATTTCATTCTTCTCATCTTTCTGACATATACGTTTTAATATCCCACTACATAACTCTTCATAAACAAAACTTTCCTTCAACCATTCATACAGTACATTTGCAAAACACCATCTTTGCCAGTCCATTAATTTCTTGTACAATCCATACCCTATACCATCTGGGTCTGATACTGAAACAATGTTTACTTTACTAAGTACTTCATACAATTCACTAATAGTAATTTCTTTTCTTCTTTTTTTGTTAATTTTCTTAAGTCATTCTGAAAATGTCTTTCCTTTCCATTCTTTCTTATTTTCTGTCATTATACACTTATACATATTTTCCACATGCTGTACTGCAATATTCATATTTTGTTATTTTTACCTCTCTTTTTACATTTGTCATTTCTCTCATTAGACTAGTATCCTCCTTTGCTATATTATCCAAAAATGTCCTCCTTGTAAATAATATCTCTTCCTAAACAGTAATGCCTTACTTTTGATTGATTTTGTATATTTCTTTATCAGGTCATAATACTCTTGTGTTTTATTCTTTAAATTCACTAATACATTCACATAAATGTTCTCAGACTTTCCTTTCTCTTCCTTTCTTACGTCATCAGGACACTGGAGAATATAACCCTTTCTGTGCTTTTTATTTAATTAAATCCACCACACTGACCATATTTTACAGAAGTCTTTCATGACCTTTCCATAACTGCAGTACTCCCCACTGTCTAATTTCATCCCATAGTTTCTCATTCATTCTTTTTATTCCCTTTCCTATTTTAATATACACCCTTTCTTCCATCACCTCCATCCATACCACTAAATGATCTGAAAAACCTGTCACAACTGCATCACCGTCTGCTACCCCAAAGCCTTCTGATAATAGAAAATAATCAATTTCAGATCCAAGCACCCCTTCTATGATTCCATTTACTTTTGTTCCACACAGCTAATTTATCATGTTTATCACTTCGTGTGTTTTTTACATCTTGTCCTTTTTTATGTCTTTCTCTTAAATCATAATTAAAGCCCCCTGCAATTATAATTTTCATGTTAACCACCACATAGTCTAATATTTGATTAAATAGAGTCTCTCTTTCCTTGCTAGATATATATGCATACAATGTTATAATGTTATAAGCATATTCTCGGTCCACCTCACATCCACAGCAGTTACTTTCCCACCATTCCACTGTTACATTTATCATATTCACTGTTTTTATACAACACAGCCACTCTACAACAACTTATCATATTCACTGTTTTTATACAACACAACCACTCTACAACAACTTATCATATTCACTGTTTTTATACAACACAACCACTCTACAACAACTTATCATATTCACTGTTTTTATACAACACAACCACTCTACAACAACTTATCATATTCACTGTTTTTACACAACACAACCACCCTACAACAACTTATCGTATTCACTGTTTTTTATACAACACAACCACTCTACAACAACTTATCATATTCTCTGTTTTTTATACAACACAACCACTCTACAACAACTTATCATATTCACTGTTTTTTATACAACACAACCACTCTACAACAACTTATCATATTCACTGTTTTTATACAACACAACCACTCTACAACAACTTTCACTAATTTCCTTACTGTATTTATACCTCACACTTTTTCTGTTTGCAGTCTTCTGCACTTAGAAATCTTACATCCTCAAACATACATCCACACCACATTTACCACACCATTCCAGTATTCATATCCTTCTTACAGTTTATTCACTTTTACTGAAAGCACCCCAAAATATTTGTTTTTCCTTCTTTATAAGTTTAAGGGAATCATTTTTAAATTTTTGTTTTCTTATTTTTACTCTTTCCCATATTGAATATTTTGTCCTGGGTTTATGTACAAATAATATTTGATTCTCAGAATCAGACTTTTATTTGCTAGAACTTTAAAAAAGATCATTCCCTTCTCTTGGTCTCTCTTTCTGTATGCAAGCTTTCTCCTACTTTTTCCTTCCATATTTTTCTTCTTCTTCTATAGCTTCTTCAACTCATTTACCCTTTCTCGGCATCTTATTATTATTCTTCATGTATGTTTTCTGCTCTTTCCCCTTCTTTTTATAGTTTACTATTTGCTGTTGATAGTCAATCCATAAGTGTCCCTTTTTTACACAACCTGCATTCAGCCACATATTCTTGCTGTATGCCCTTTCTCCCTGCATTGGTTAAATGGTATCTTGTCACAATCACTAATTAAATGAAAAAAGTCTCCACAAAAGAAACATGATTTAGGCTTTTGAAAAGAGTAGGAGTTTTTTATTAAAAAAAACTGTATGTACAATACTATTTACAAACTTTCATTTTTACAGTGTAAAAATTTCCATTCCTTTCTGTTATTGTCATGCAATCTTAGATATCTTGGTTGTAATTATTATATTAAACTTCTGTCTTTATTATCTTATTTGAACCCCACTCCTTTTTCCACAACCACCATCTATTTTTTTCTTAAAATTACTGCTAATCTCCATTTACCATTAAACATGATTTCATTTAGTCTTTAATTCCAATGGTCCACACACCATAAAAGAATCTTGTATCTATTTTACTAACATATTCCTTGTTTTTATGGCTATAATACCTATGCATAATCATATCCATATCCTACTTGACCTCTCTAAGGCCTTTGACACTATCTCTCACAATCTACTTCTAACTAAACTCTCTAAGCTTAACCTATCACCTTCCTCTCTGAACTGGTTCTCCAGCTACTTATCCAATAGATATCACGCAGTAAAATGGAAAAAGGCCACCTCCTCATTCCTTAACACTGCAACTGGAGTTCCCCAGGGATCCATACTGGGTCCCCTCCTCTTCAATATATTTATAAACGACTTCCGCGACTCCATCCCTTTCTCAAATACCATCCAATATGCAGATGATTCAACTATTATCTGTTCTGCTACCTCCATCCCTGCACTCTTAAAGCTTACACAAGATGCGTTCTCAACCACTGAACAATGGATGAAAAAAAAATCACCTAGCACTTAATGCCTCTAAAACCAAATTAATGGCATTTACTCCCTCTAAAGTCACCTCTTTCAATACAAACACATTCTCTATCACTAGCCATAACAACACATCTCTTGAATTGGTATTAGAGGCGAAATTACTAGGGGTCCAAATTGACAATCAGCTTAAATTCAATTCCCACCTTCAACTAAATATCAAAAAAAACCATCAAAAACTTGGCATGCTCTACCGACAAAATCGTTATCTCACACCCTCCACTAAAATCACTCTCTCTACCACATTTCTTATCCCCTCCCTCCTCTATGGAGCCCCACTCCTAACTAGCCTACAATCTTCCCTTAAAACACAACTTTCCTCTTGCTACAACAAAATTGCCAAGTTTGCTACCAGCCATAAGTCCTCCATCCACCACTGTACATCTCTCCACAAACTAAAATGGCTAGAACTATCCAATCATCTCACCTACACTCAACTTACTCTTGCACACAAGCTCATTTTCAACCCCTCCCTCTGTCCCTCCCTTTCCTTTGCCTTTAAAATGCATCTCCCTGATAGATTACTAAGATCTAACAACCAAAACCTATTAGAATTGTATAAACCAACTCATCCCCCAGGTAAAAATCTCCTATCCTATGGTCTAGCAAGTCTCTGGAACTCCCTACCACCATCCATTTGTACCACCTCTAACCGCTTTCTATTCAAAAAATCTCTTCACTCACATCTAATATCCCAGTGGGAATGCTCTTGCTCCCACCCCACATAATCTCTTCCCCTCTTTACACTGGCAATTTCCATTTTACTTTTCTCTCCCCCTCTTTACACTGGCAATTTCCATTTTACTTTCTCTCCTAACTCATACATCCTGCCCTTGTACATACTAATCTATTTACAAAGAATGTATTAGAATGTACCTCTTAAGTGCAAGCTTCCTTAAGATGAAATGGCTTCTCAGTATTTATACTGTAATGTTCTTTTTTAACTAGTCTGTAGCATCTGTAATGTTTTTCACTAGTCTACTATTTGTAATGTTTGCTCTAGTCTGTAATATTTGTAATGATTGTAACCTAAAACCTTATCGTAACCATGCTTGTTTTTGGAGATTTTCTCCCTAGGACTCCATTGAAAATGGGTTCATCTTGGCCCAATGGACTATCCTGGTAAACCAACTGCAAATAAATAAATAAATATTTATCTCCATTATATTTTCAAAGAAATTTTCTTTACACAATTTTGCAACCCTTATACATTGTAAGAAAACATGTTCTATAGTTTCTTCTTTACCACAGTATATAGAGACTCTTTCACTGATTTTCTATATGGCATAGTTCCCCTAATCACTAATCTCCATAACAACCTTGACATTCTACTTGCTTATTACTCCATGCTTTTCATACTTTTATAGATGTAACGTTTCATCCACTAGCTCAACCCAAGGATTAACATTATAATATTGTATCAAGATATTTTATACTGCACTTTCTTCTCATTTTCTATTTGATCAATGTTTATTTTCCATAAAAGATTGTTTTACTTGATAACATCTCATTACTTTATTTAAACATGCTTTTCATCTTCTGTTTTTTTTTCCTAAATATATTCCATGCCATGTATAGTTGTACTTTAGTAGATTTATTATTAACTTTTCATTTTTGTCATTTATCCAAAACAAAACTTTATTCAAATTCAAAGAAGCAGCATAAACAATTGGGTATATTAATTCTAAGCCCCCATCTTCCTTGTCCATGTATAAGACTTTCCTTTTCAAATGATTCGATCTTGAACCCCATATAAAAGAAAAAAAAATACTTGCAGTATTTATTTCTTTTCCTTAGATTATTGGCAACATGTAGACACTAGTTACACATACAATCTTTATCGATATAATTTCCCAATATAATATAATTTATTAAATATATTTGTATTACTTGTACATTAATTTTGTATTATCTCCCTCTGCTCTGTGCATATTTATATGCTAAATATCATTATGTGCCTTTTCCATTTCTGTAAATGTCATTATGTATCTTTTCTACTTCTGTTGTTATACTATATATATTGGAGTATTTCTCTCAAGCCCTCCTCTGAAAATATACTAAAACTCGGTTGGATATCCCGGTAAACATAAACAAAAATAACACTGCAGTGATATCTAAGCCACAGGAAATACCAAATATCCAAACAGATAAATTTTCAGCAAATTTCAAAATACCCAAGGATAAATACAAGTCATTTATCCATAATGGAATTAAGTTCCTCAAGTTATTGAAGATAAAATCAAGGCAGCAGTGAATAAGTTTATATATACAAGGTGTATATACACTGACAGCATCCCACAACTTTTCTTACTAGAATGGCAGTCAACAGCATTAAGCCCTTATCAATAATACTAAATCAGTTCCTGATATGGGTAGACTTACCAGAACCCTGGTGTCTGGCAGTAGTCATGCCAATACTATGTGGGGCCCTGTATGACACTGAACATTATACAGCAATCGGTCTGATGTACTTCTTTGTAGGAACATATGGAGTTAATGATAATATGATAATGAAAAGAATTCAGAAAGTCACAGATATCTTATTTCTCCCTGACCTTGACAAGTGCAACTTTGTCAAGGGAGGATTCTGTCTTTTAATCTTGCAACTTTCTTTTTTTTTTGAAAAATTAACTACAGCTCTTGATGAAGCACTGACTGTGCATGTAATATACTTGGACCTGGCTAAGATTTTTGATGCAATGAAATCTGAGGAAAATACAGACAAACTGTGTATCTAAATGTTAATGGGTATATTACTCAGTAAGTAAAGCAACATCTTAGACCTCAGGTCAGTCACAGAAACCTCCTACTGGATACTGCACAGGTGCCTGTGACTCTCCATTTTGGGATTTTTTCCTAAAATCAAAATAGGGAAAAAGCTAAAGTGGACAATATAGTTACAAGTCTGAATGATGCTAATGGACTACCAGAGGCACTGATACAATTTAAATTTGGCATGATGACAACACCTCTTTCAGTGTTAAAAATGAAGTGATTGGGTAAAAAAATAGGGCGGCACAGTGGTTAGGCTTGCTGCCTCACAGCACTTGGTTCTCCTGCTCAGTTCCCACCTGGGGTACCTTCTCTTGTAGAGTTTGTATGCCCCCACTATCTCCCCATGAGTGTTCACTGGGAGTGGGGTTTCAGTTTCCTTATACATCATAAGATATGCAAATTGGTGAATTAAGAATTTACAAATTGCCCCTAAGAGTATGTAAGTACTCGTATGTTTCCAGTGGTGGACTTAAGCCCTGTGCAGAAATGGTTCCTATCTCATGCCTGTTGCTTGCTGAAATCGGCTCTAGATCTCCTCAACCCTGGACTGGCTAAAGGTGGTGTTAAAAATGTAAGGCTGAAAAAAATGAAATTGGTTACAAAACAGATGGTTATTCATAAAATCTGAAAATATAATTAAATATCTAGGCATTGTAGTGGATGAAAAACTTGACTTCAGCCAGTGTGCTGCTAGTACCTGTATGACATTAAAGGTACCAGATGAACAGATGAAGTTACAGTTCCTCTGTAAACATCACTAGTTTAACCATTCATAGAACATATTGCTACATTCTGTAGCTTTCATATCAGTCATGTAGTGAAAATGCATGTCTTTCTGACACAGATGGATAAAGTTCTCACTATAATTCAGATGAATGTCTGATTAGCAGAATGGGAACTAGAGAGACTGGTAGGGGATGATGATCATTAACAGCCAATGCCAGCATGGTCATTTGGGAGAACAAAGGTGGTTATGCTGGCAGCACTGGTAACAGCTATCTGTGGGTGTGTGTGCGTGCATCTCCTACGTGTAGTGGCCAGCTTGGCTCTTGTTGTTAAGGAGGAGTCTTCACAGCCTAGGCAGGGCTAGGGGGAAGCCTGTATGACAGCATGTCTCCTCCTCCTCCTGATTAGGCAGTAGTTGCAGGTTCATAAGCTACTGTGGGAGGGAACGTTAGATCACTCCATGGGACCTGAAGCTGTCTCACTCCCTACCACCTGAGTCTTACCAGAGGGGGATCAGATGGCTTATTTGGCTCCCTGTGCAGGAATGACTGGATCTCTGAATTCTTACATACCCCAGGATGCCAAGCTTTTGTCTCTAAAGGAACAAACTAGCCAATTGTGTGCAAGTAGAAGAGCCATCAGTAAAGACCCAAGGAGGGCTAGATGAGTCAGGGATGGAGGAATAAAAAAAAGTAATGCAACTGTAAAAAAAGTACAGAGATTCATGACAAGGAAAATCCCAGTGTTAGAAAGAAATACTCTGAAAATCTGTAGGAGTCATTGTCATATTTAGTGACATGGACTTCTTAGATGTGACTTTTGTGACTGCAACTGTTAGAAAATCTATGTACTGATTGCACAGCTAGAGGAGCTAACTTGAAGATGGGCAGTGTACTGAAAATAAACACGAACAACAAGAACAAAATGTAAGGTACACTACATGTCACACTTATAAAATAAACTTTTTATGGGGTTATAACGAAACTCCTTGATCAAACCTACTCTTCACAGGGGATGTAAGAAACAACCTGTGCACTAGTCCACATGACATCAAGGGCAGAAGGAAGGAGTACTTCTGTCAGCTTCTGAACAAAGAAAACCCTATAGAAGTTGTGCTACACCAGGCAAAGCCAGTGATGAAAGAGGAAGATAAAGTAAGAACAGCACTAAGGGAAATGCAGTCAGTGAAAGCAGCAGGCTCACATGAGGTCACAGCTGATATGATCAAAATGTTGGCTGAATTAGTGGAGAAATGGCACCTGAGGGCACTCATAGAAGTATGGACAGAAAGGTGTATCCCAGATGATTGGAGAATATGCTTTCAAGTGCCAGTGCACAAGAACAAAGGGGACATTTACAATTGTGGGCAGCATGGAGGTATCATACTCCTATCACACTGTATGAAAGTGCTAGAGAAAGTGATCAATAAATTAGTATATATCACAGTACAAAATGAGGTTGGAGATGAGTAGTTCAGATTCATATCAGTATGCAGCACAACTGATCCGATGTTTGCAATGAGACATGTAGCTGAGAAGAAGTTAAATATTAAAAAAGAGTAAATCTAGGCATTCCTAGACTTGGAAAAAGAAAATAACAAGGTTCCCCGAAAGCTGATTTTGATAGACCTGTGATGGTCTGAAATCCCAGAAATATTGATAGAATTATTGTAGGCTATGTACTAGGACCCAATGACAAAAGTACAAACCGTGTTCAGACTTACAGAGGGGTCCTCAGTGGGACTGAGTGTACACCACGGCATAGCTCTGTGTCCACTGCTGTTCATATTGGAGATGTACTACATTAGCAAACGGGTCAGAAGGGGACAATCAACAAACTGCTGTATGCAGATGATGTGGCATTACAAGCAGACTCTGATCAAGAACATCAGCAAATGAGAGAGAAATGAAATGCAAAACTGAAGGCACATGGGATGAAACTGAGTACAGACAAGACAGTTGTCGTGGCAGCAAATGGGGGAAGTCAGAAGTAGCTAAAAATGTGAAATGGAAGGGAAAATAGTGGAACAGGTTAACAGCCTCAACTATCTGGAAGGTGTTGTTGAGGTTTTGAAACTTCGAAATAAAAATAAATGAGTGAAATAAAATAAAACTACTTACCTGTATGTTTTTGCGGGGGGCAGGCTCCCCTGCACCCCTCACACCCCCTGCTACCTAGGTGTATAACAAGTATGAGATAGCACTAAAGTGAGGAAAATGGCAAATCCTGAGTTTCACGCTTTATGGCAATCTCATTACAAAGTTTTCGAAGTTTCAAAACTTCGAACATATGGCCTGGGCCATATGATTTTCAAAGTTTTGAAACTGCAATCAACTGATAAGGATCCATATATAGAGAAAACATACATTTTAGTTACGTTTTTATATTCCTTGTCATCGTAAATTCTTAAATGTAGTGCACTTTCACATAACTAAGCTGTGTCCACTGTTTAGTATGTGGTCATGTCATTAGCATATTTCATAATCTTAGATTGCACAAATAACTTGCCAGCACACTAGTTTTCTGAAACAAAGAATGTTGTCATGTACAGCTGTGCACTATTTGCACAAGTTTGAAAGATGCACCTGGTAGATCTGATGTAGGGGAAATCACCTCTGGCAAACCATACACCAACTTTAGAATAGGACAGTCTGCTTTCTTCTCCCTTGGACTTACCATCTGGAGTCTCTTCTTCCATGATCATAGAGGATCTACTCCTCTGATGTCTTTTAGAATACTGTGACTATATACTTTCACTTTTTAAAAGGAGGACTAAATGTGAAAATACAAAGTGGATGAACAGTGACACTGATCTGCCGTACAGTTTCATGTTACTCTGTCAAGTACAAATTGTGTAATATAGAATAACAGTGGTTTCTCATTTTTATAGGACTTAAACTGAATCTTGAGTCTAATGTATATTGTACTGCAATAGTGAACAGGATTCTTAAACATAGTACACAAAAATGAAATGAGACAGTGTTGCTACTGCTGTTGTGATTGGCTGGGGCTTTGTGATGTAGCTGTCATAGATTGTGGTTGGCAAATTTGAGTTAACATGGTCAGTACACCATCCCAGGTGGTTCAGTTTTAATTTTTAAGTATTTAATGACAAAGGTCAGGGCTGTTTATATGGTACTGCTGCTTTGCTCTCCACAACATCACAGAAATAAGGGCATACAGTACAACATACATTTTTTTAGCTATTGCTGGTCTGTGCCTTGCATACATACAATCTAGCAGAAACTCCAAAGTGTACTCCACAATTCACACATTTATGAATATTATGCATATATGTGGACACTTGATATACTTAAGGGGTTATTTGCATAAATTCCATGGGCCTCCCTTACAGGAAGCTTAAGGTATCACACAGTGAAAACTCTTGCTTGGCTGGGATTTCCTTGCAGGTTTTTACATGCATACATACATACATACATACAAATATTTCAGGCATGGTTCTGGCCTGCCAATATAACAAAACAGTTATTTCCATAGTAAGTGTCTAGGCTGCTCTTCAAAATACCTAAACTAGTGCTTACTTTAATGTAATTTTACAGGCTATTCCTTGCATCAGCTACTCTCTCAGAGGACCAATTAGTACGCTTCTCATTCCTAGGTTATCTGATGATTCTCTAGTACTTTTTCATGATCCCAAACATTCCCAGTGGTAGCTGTCTCTAAATCCCTATGATGAATAAGATCTCCTCTTAGATATCTATGAGCGACACTGTGTAAGTTCAGATATTTCAGTCTTTCATAAGAATTTAAATTTTCACATCCATGGATGCCCATCGTATATTTCTGCTGTACTCTTTCCAGTTTACTCATGCTTGTTTTCTTACAGGGTTTCTATATTGTTATTTCATACTCAAGTTTGAGTCTGATGCAGCTAAAAACAATGATTTCATCATTTCTGATTTCCTAGATTTTAGATATATTTTTATACAACCTATAGTTCTATAACTATCATTAATCGATTGGTTGATATAATTAGAAAAACATAAAACTGGATATACCCATATACTCGGGCCCTTAAATCTACATTTTCAATCACTGTGTGCCGTATTAAATATTTACCTCTCAGTTTTTTTCTCCAGAATCTTGTATGCATAGTTTTTGATATATTTATCAGCATATTATTCACCTGTGCCCAAATGTTCAATTTATTCAAGTTCTTTTGCAGACATGCACTATCTGTAACAGATGTAATCAATTTACCCATTTTCAAGTAATTTGCATACAGACTGTCGACCACCTCAGATGAAAAAAGATAGATCTGAAAGATACACCCTGGGATTCAGTAATGCCTAAAATTTTTGGATATCTTCATATTTTACTAAACCATTAATATTGCTAGTGTTGTTTCTTCTGTCTAATCTTATTCTTTCTACTCTACCCATTGTTACCGTTGGTAAACTTCAAGCACCATTGTTGGTACGGCCTTTTCCCTTACCCTTGTGGTATTTCTTCAATATCATAGTTGGTATTGTTTCTCCTGTTTAACCTGTTAGCTTTTATCTTTATTCAGGTGTTTCCCGCTCTTCTCTTCATACAGTGTATTGTTATATTGCTGATTTTTTTGTGATTTTTTGAACAGAGTTGACTTCATTATAGTTGGATTATACATTTGGCTGTGGTGTTTTTTTTTTCTAGAAAGATGTTGGTTAAGAAGGGTACTTCAAGCTTTAAGCATTGTACTTCTTCTAAGGGCAAGTTATCTAACAGTGATTCTCATGATGACTGTGTATACTGTTTGGGAGTGGCCCACCTTTCGGTGCAGCCTCCATGTGATATTTGTCAGAGCTTCAGCCAATGCACTCTTAATGAGCGCAAAAATAAACTCATTCTGAAGGGGTTACTCAAGTCTCCCTTTTCAGAGGCCATTTCTGTGATGGAGGTCTCAACCCCTCCTTCTAAGGACAAAAAGAGATCCCGTTCTGTTCCTTCTTCACCATCGGGTGATCAGAGCAAGCCTGGGAAATCTAAGATCCCTAAATTATCGTCGGAGCATAAATTCGCCTCTTTGGCTCCGCCTTCCTTGGCTCCGACCATCTCAAAACCTTCGATACCGACGCCTGTTTTGGCAATGGTCCTGCCCCCAGCACCGATCATAGACCTTACTATGCCTATTTTGACTTCAGCACCTGTAGGTACTTCGGCTCAGGGCACACCTTCGACTAAGCCAACATTTTCCATTTTGGAACTGAAAGTTTCGGCTCCGAGTGCCACTTCGGCACCGAGCATTGTACCGACCTCACTGGATCTGACCCCTTTCCTTCCAGTCTCAAAACTAGAGACTTTGGTGCCGGCAGACCTTGCACCATGGACCCAATACTCCCCCTCCATAGACCCGTTTCTGGGCCAAGTGTATAGCCCATTCCTCGATCATCCTGACTCTTTGTCTGGAATATCCACTAGATCCACCAGGAGCCTTTTGGAACACGATGTGGTGCATCTTGTAGACCACCTGTTGATAACCAGGGGGATTTTCTCACTTTCTAAGACCCATCCACCTACAGGACTTGGGTTGCCTTATCCACGGACTCCATCTTACACTCCTCCTTTCACCATCTCTGTTCCGAAGCCTTCTGCTCTGACATCATTCTTGGAACCCATCACCTCGGCGCCTATGGTGCATCTCACTCTGGCTCCAAGTTTGTCCCTTTGGTCTTTGGTTCCCACTGAACCAGTCCTTCCTCAATCTGGGGATTGGGGGATGGCCCCGTCAGCCCGGGGTACAGTGCCGACTCTCTCCTCGGTTCATTCCTAGGCACTGATGGCTGCATCTGTGCTGATCCTGCTTGAGGCTCCATTCGTGGGGGCAGGTCTGTCAGAGTGGGGTGTGACCCCAGTCCTGAGATTGTCTTTCTTGGTTCCGGGCTCCCATCTCTCTTCGGGTGGGCCTGCCTTCCGCGCAATGGAGAGGGCTCTTGCTTCTGGCAGCACTCCTTTGATGTTGGAACCCCAATTTTCATCCCCTGAGCTACAGCTGTCACAGACCACCCCCCGGGACACTGGGCAGAGAAGCTACAGGACACCCCTGTTCAGGGTACCCACTCTTTCGAGTCCTCCTCAGAGACCCCCACTGAGGAGCCCCCTTGAAAGAAGATATGCAAGAGGAAGCATGTGGGCTCACCTGAGGAGTCCTTAATGGAAGACACGGATTACGATCATGGTGACGGGTCCCCATGGTCACCTCCTGATGATGCCTCCTTTGGAGATATCCTGGAGATCTTAAGGCAGAGAGGTGACTGGAAGCCCTCCAACCCTTCATCTGAGGAGTCTGTGTTCCTGCAGGCTTTTCATGCCTGGCCTTCTACCTCTTGGGTGACCCCACCTGCTGATGAGCTTGTGCAGCTCATTGTGCAGCACGAGTGAAAAAATCCTGATTCCATTGAGGTGATCCCCTGGAGACCAGACAAAATTCTTTCCCCTCCCGAGGAGAACACGCACTGGTCGAAAGGGTTACCAGTTGATGCTATGGTGGTGGTGGTGGCCACGAAAAAGAACTTGACTGAAGAAAGTCCCGCTGTCCACCCTCCCAACAGGGAGTCCCAAGCAGTGGACAGACTTTGGAAGCGTGTTTTTGCATCAGGGATCTTTGCTATATGATCTCTGAATTACTTGGCACATTTTACAAGGCTCCAGAGGGACCTGATCTCCGAACTCTCTGGGACGCTCGCAGGACAGTTGTCTGACAAGGTCAGGGACAAAGTGGTCTCACAGCTCTCAACTCTGGAAATCAATATCCAACTCATCGATGAGGTTGCTCTCACATGCGACCGAAGGGGCAGCTAGAGCAGCGGGTTCTGGCATTGCTATGAAGCATCATGCCTGGATGCACATTTTTGACATCACAGATCCCTTCAATTCTTTCTTTCTGAATGCTCCCATCAGAGCTTCATCCCTTTTTGGCTCCAGAGTGAAGAACACACTAGCCAGGTGTGAACAAGATGGAAAAACCCTGTCTGCCATAAGCCTATGGTTGTACCTTCTCCAGGAATCAGAGGAGTGGGAAAAAGTGGCATAAGAAATCTCAGGGCCCCTTCCATGCTGCATGTGGTGATGATACTCCCAGAGGCAGAGGGGGTAACTGTTCCAGAAGATGCCCGTATAGAGACAGAGGGGGTTCTCACAACCAAGGCTCCAGGGACTCCTTCTCTGGACAGCCTTATTGGTGGTCCTGAGGGGCGGCCCGATTGCTTACCTCTGGAAGCAGTCGAGGGTCACTCTATCACCAATGATTGTTGGGTGCAGAAAATTATTACCAGAGGTTACACCATTCCCCTTTCTTGTCAGTCAAAATTTCCAAGAAAACTTCTGACGTTCCACCCAGTCAAAGGGAAGAAGCAGCTTCAAAGATTATAAAGCTGTCTCAAAAAAGAGTCATCCACCCAGTCCCACTAGACCAACATGGATCCAGATTTTACTCGAGATTCTTTTTGGTGCCAAAAAAGACAGGGGAATGGAGACCCATTTTGGTTCTCAGCAGTTTAAACAAGTCTGTCACCCAAACCAAATTCTGGAGGGTCACAGTTCAGTCCCTCCTTCCTTTTTTAAGAGAAGGTGATTGGATGTACTCTACAGATCTCCAGGATGTGTATTACCACATCAAGATGGACAAATGCTCCAGGAGTCTGCTTCACTTCTGGCTAGGAGCCAGTCATTAACAATTCCGTGCCCTACCATTCGGTCTTGCTACAGCCCCCAGAGTGTTAACAAAATGCATGGCAGTAGTAACAGCTCACTTGAGACTAAAAGGATTCCGAGTGTTCCCATATCTAGATGACTGTCTCCTTACTGGCTCCACAAAACATCTTCTGGTAACAGCACCATACTCTCTCTCTCTCACTGGCAAAATTGTTTGGAATAGCGATACATTGGGAGAAATCAAACCTTATCCCTACACAACAAATAGAGTTTATTGGAGCAGTGTTCAATACTCAGTCCTGTCTGGTATCACTCCCATTTCACAGACTCCATTGACTGAGGCTTCAACTCTGGGTGATTCTTTCTCAAATAACAGCCTCTGCAAGGGAAGTTCTTCAGGCCCTAGGTTCTATGGCTGCATCAATTCCAGTAGTACCTCTAGCAAAGCAACATATGCAGATTCTGCAATGGCTCCTTCTGTGTCAATGGTTCCCAAACTGTCATCCCCTGGATTACAAGATTTGAATAACCAACTCCTGCAAGCAGGAACTGCTTTGGTGGATGAGGCCAGACGTAGATCTTTGGAGCCACCCATTTCAACCCTTCCAGCCCACAGCCATTGTAAGCATGGATGCTTCCCTGATCAGATGGGGGGGGCCATTTCCAGGGAAAGACTGTCCAAGGCACATGGTTTACCTCACAGGCCCACCTGCATATCAGTGTTCTGTAACTGAGAGCCATGCTGTTAGTGTTGCAGGCCTTCTATTTGGCTCTCCCTTCCTGGACAATTGGGATTCAATCAGACAATATGTCAGTGATCTGGTACATCAACAAGCAAGGAGTAACCAAGTCCTACCTCCTATGTCAAGAAGCCATGAGAATTTGACAGTGGACGATAGCTTCCAACTGCTTTCTGATAGCTAGACATATCCCGGGGAGCTCTAATGTGATTGCAGACAAACTGAGCAGATGCATCCTCATGCCCCATGAGTGGTCCCTCACCCCAGAGGTGGTATCTGTAATCTTCAGCCACTGGGGCCAGCCTTGCTGCGATCTTTTTGCTTACCCATCAAACACCAAGTGCAGCAGCTACTTCTCCCTACTTCCCCTGGAAGGGGAGTCACAGAGGGGCACTCAGATCCATGATTGACCCTATCCTCCCATTCCTCTGATCCCACAATTTCTAAAGAAAGTTCTTTGGTTGTGATGCAAGGTGATCCTTATAGTCCCATTTTGGCCTCGACAAGTTTGGTTCCCCTTTCTTCAGCCTCACCTAGTATACCCACCATGGATTCTGGACCCTCTACCAGATCTGATTGCTCACCCCCAAGGGTTGAGTCACCTGAACCTGTCCAGTCTCAAGCTGACAGCTTGGTTTCCCCACTTCCACTAGTCGCCAAGCAAGCTAATCTCTCCTCCCCTGTTCAAGACATCATTCTGGCCTCTCACAAACCATCCACCAGAAGGCTATATCAGGATAAATGGAAAATGCTTTCCATTTGGTCCAAGGATAACATGCTAGACCCGTATTCAGCTCCAGTAATTGCAGTGCTTCAATACTTGGCTAAGTTTTTTGATAATGGAGCCTCTGCCTTTGCAGTATGGGTGCATCTAGCGGCACTTTCCAGTTTTCACAATGGAACTGATGGCACCTCTCTTACCTCTTTATACTCTGCAAGGCTTTCCTCAAGGGGACCTCTCATTTCAGGCCTCCTCTCAGACAGCCCGTGGAACCATGGAACCTCACTTTAGTCCTCCAGTCTTTGACTCAAAAACCCTTTGAGCCTTCTGCTAAGTGTGTCCTAAAGTTTTTGTTTTGGAAATCTTTGTTTCTGGTAGCCATTACCTCTACCAGAAGAGACTCGGAGCTGCAGGCATTGTGTATCAAGAGGCCCTATCTGGTCTTTCATAAAGACAGCGTGTCACTTTGGACAAATCCATCCTTTTCTCCCAAAGTTGTTTCTGAATTCTCTATTAGCCAGTCCATTGATCTACCAGTATTTTTTCTGAATTTTGCCAATAGAAGAGAGTATTGCCTTCACTCCTTAGATGTACATAGACAATTGAGATTTTACCTAGACAGGACCAAACCTATCCGTAAATTTGAACAGCTTTTCATTTCCTTTTTGGGACCCAAAATGGAAGAGGCTGTTACCAAGGTTACATTATCAAGATGGCTAAGGGACTGCAGACGTTTCACTTATTCCCTCCATAATGAATCCATGTCAAAAGTTAAAGCCTACTCCACTTGATCTATGGGAACTTCTATTTCATTCCATTCCAGGGCATCCATGGATGACATCTGTGCAACAGCTACTTGGGCTAAGCCTCATACCTTTATCAATCATTATAAATTGGATCTGGTCTCCAGAGGGAGAGCTGCCTTCAGCTCAATGGTACTCACGAATGTTCTTCCATAAAGGCTGCCCATAGACCTCAAGGTAGCTTGGGATTCTGTCTCATCAGTGATGAATGGAAAGAAGATTAACAACATCAGATAAAGAGGTTATGTCTTACCATAACGTTCCATCTGTGTTGTTCATCTTCTTTCATTCATCACTTCCCACCCTCCATCCCCCTCCAAAGGCTCCTGGGGGATGCTTTGGGTCTAAATGGTGCCCTAGGGTACTTGTGTAGAAGTGGCCTCAGCTTTACTTTCTTTTCTTAGCAAACTCAATCTGAGGTAACAGGGAGAAGGGTATTCTAGGTAGAGACTTAGCTCGAGAATTTTATTGGCTGGCATGAGCTTGGTAATAGGCTGACTCGGTTCCGAGGGTTCGGAACCGAACTCATCAGTGATGAATGAAAGAAGATGAACACAGATGGAACGTTATGGTAAGACATAACATCTTTTTTTCCTACTGATATTTTTGCAACTTTAAATATTGACAGGGATTCATAAAGGTTACCACAACGTGTAGACTACATGTACACTTAATATAATATTTCTGAGTGAATAGAAAGCACAAAAAATGTGATAAGAATTTTATTAAATACATATCGTGTACACTTAGTGTAGACTTTATTGAATCTGGCCCACAGTCTAAACAGAAGCCTGTGGGACACCCTGACTATAACCTCAAATTTCACCTGTCCAATTTCTGTATGATACTTGCCGTGTCCTATTTATAACCTGCAGTGGTGGTGCTGTGGTAGCATTGTTGCCTCACAGTAAGACACTGTCCGGTTCGATTCTCAGCTAGAGCATCTTCTGCGTGGAGACATGCGTGAATGGGCATAACTTCGTTGAAGGTTGTGCGTCAGGCTTGGCAAGCCAGTACGTAAAAATCAACTGCCAATCATTAGTGAACCGGAGTTCCGCTGTGGCGACCCCTAACTGGGAAAAGCCGAAAGACACAAAACAAAACTTGCCATGTCCTATTTGTAAGCCATGCACCTGTGTAGCTTAGCAAGAGTATATCATCACCAAGTTGTTCTAATTTATTAATTAGTATTTTGTGTATAACCCTATCAAATGCTGAAGTTAAATCTATATAAATTACAACAATGCACATTTTTTTTCAATCATGGTTATTATATTGCTATAAAACATCATATTACAGGTGGTAATTGATCTATTTTTCAACATATGCATATCATAGACTATGCTTTGGAACTCAAGTGTGCATATTTAACTATATATTTACACACGCAGTGTGCATTAGTGTATGATATTGTTCCAAATCAGCAGGGTACTTTTAAAAATTGCATAGGGCTCTGTTATGTGCTTAGGGCAATATTCAATTGTCCACCATGTTTATGAATAATGCTGATAGAATTTTACATTACTTTCATATTTTATAAGATCATCTGTTGCAGTTTTAACCAATACAAGTTGAATCTGATTCAAAGTAGCAGCGTGACATATCAATGCAATTTAAACAGATACTGACCTGTTGCAATACACATGTACACACACACACACACACACACACACACACACACACACACACACACACACGTAGTAGAAAGTCAGAGTCCTACTAACTGGATCATGAGATGCAATGGAAGGTTATACAACATGGCAGCTGACACTGAGCTAGCTGAGAACAGTATACGTAATTGCTAAGCAGCTTTTTTATTCCTGAATTCAAGCAAGACTGTGAAGGGGGAGGGGCAGGCATGGAAGTCTCTACCACTGTGTATTGCACTCAGTTTTTGTGTGGGGCCTACACAGGGTACCTCCTTGGACTGTCAGCATAAAGTACACAAGTTGCCGATGGTACATGCATCTTGGAACTTAGGCATAACCACCACCTCTGTTTTGAAATGGGATTATAGATGTCTTGTCTCCTCCACTTCCCAGCAAGCTCCAGACTATGATGGCTGTATCTTACTAAAGTTCAATTTTATATACTATGATTCTAGAAAAAGATAATTGTATTCTCTTCATGCTACAGTGCATTTCGCTCTAATAAGAATACACAGTAACACATTTGCAATAAAATATTTTATTAGACATATATAATGAAATAATATGCATTATATTATTATATACTTTTTTAACCTACATTTTCTTTAAATATCAAGATTTGCATGCTTCAACTTGTGGTAAGAAAAGCACAAATCCTCAGCAGGGGGAGGCTACTGGTATTTAGGAGTACAAAATACAATTCCAGAACCAGTGAGAGCAGCAACTAGCATAAAGAGCATTAGTACACAATTAATGGTTAAGTCAGGTGATCAAGATATTAAAAAAAACAACTCTTTACTTCAAACAGGCCTTCATTAGTATGTTACTTTGGGTATTAAACGCTTACATTCTGTGTTCCATTCCTAGCTTTATAATATATCTTAATTCAATAAAAAAGTTAGTTTACAAAAATATAACTCAAAAGGTCACAAAATATGCTTTTTTTTACAATGATTCATTGACTGTATTAAAGGCAGTCTGTTAATGTAGCTACTTCTTATTTTAAGTGTGAAGAACATATAACTTTTCTGTTAGTGTTATGCCCGATAGCCCTTAGCCAAATCTAACTGCATGGTAGCTGCAAAGCACAATATTATCAGATGTTATGTTGTAGCAAAAAAAGCCAAAATTCAAATATATATCTATATTGTGTGTAGAAAACGCCAAGAACTCATTACAGAACTAGATTTTTTGTAGCCCCCTAGTTAGAGCAAACTGCAGTTGCTCTAACAAATGAAGCAGGTATAACCGCTAACAATACTAGTTAATATTAGAAAAAAAGCAGCAATCAGAAAATCCAAATTTTTTACAATAAGATTAATATATTGTTAATGAGGTTTCTTTTCCTCTTTTTTTTTTTTTTTACCCTCACACCTTTATGCACAGAATTGTGTGTGTGTGTGTATGTATATATATATATATATATATATATATATATATATATATATATATATATATATATATATAGGTCTATGTCAGATCGACTTTTAGGAAAATCGAAAAAAATATACATGACCATATATGATTGAGTTTCCAAAAACACGAACATTAAAAAAAAAACAAACACAAAAGTCTACCTGTTTGGGTTTGTGTGTGTGTGTGGGGGGGTGTGGGCAAGCCCCCTGCACCCCCCCACTCCCTGCAAATTGTATTTACCAGCTCAGGGATTGCAGCAGGAAAAGGGTAAATTTCCCAGTCCTTGCTGTACGGTGTTCTTCATTCAAAAGATTTGAGTTTTCAAAACTCGCTCATATGGTCTTGACCATAAGGAGTTTGAGTTTCTGAAAACTTGATCAACTGATAGGGACCCATATATATATATATATATCTATATATATCAGTGGTGTATGAGTTATCTTTCTGCAGTTATTTTATCACTATCACTTATGAAGTAGTAGTGTTTTTCCATTGCTGGTATAGTTTGTTGAATTATGTAATGGTTAAAATTCATTGTATCTACCATTACATAACTCAGGGAGTTTTGCCCTTCTTTTTCAAGTTTGTGTGACCCTGGAATTAATATATTTAATTTCCAGGGGTGTGGGGGGCAAAGTAACCCCAAGTAAAAAGATTTTTTTTTTTGTAATTGCTAATGTAACCCATTAGTTTACATTTGCAATTACTGTTTTGTAATGATTTTAGTGGCAGTTAATGGTAATCACCATTGAGTTTGTTTGATGTTTTGCATTTTTGCATTTTTTAAACTCATTGGTGATTATTCATTATAAACTCATATCTATCGATCTATATTTATATATATTTTAAGATGCTCAAATTTTTTGAAAGCGTAGAAGAATCAAACACATTTTTTAAAATGAAATAAAAATGCCAAAAAATGTACATCAGTGTACAAACATTTTTTTTAAAAAAGGAACACTGATACCAGCACATAGATGAAGTAACAAGTTTTAAAGCATGCTGCTGGAGCAAAGAGTTGTTCTTTAAAGTTCAACAAATTGTTAAGATGCACAACTTTCTGATGCAAAGGAAGGCGGAGAAACAAAACTGTCTCTCTTCTAGTCAATGAAAACTGCATTTTAAAATGCATGCAACATCTAAGATTAACATCATAAAGTTAATTTATAAAAATAATACAATCTGGTAATATTTAACATATTCCTTAATAATTTGGAAACCATTCATCTGCATATATACACTGTTATGTGTTTTCAATAAAAGTGATAATTTCGTGAGTATTTTCTCATGTTGATGTTGTTACAAAAGAATACTTGTTTATAAGGCAGTCTCCCCAATATATTGTGATTTTAGCCATTGAAATTGGTTTGTTTTTTTACATTTGTAAACAGAATTTGTTCAGTTACTACATTAACATTTATAACATATCAGCATTTTTTGTTTTGTTAATGCAGATTTGCACTGCTTTAAAACTTGTGAACAAAACAGACTATTTTTGAACCACACCATGAAATCATGGCATTGCACATTTCCCAGAATTAATTGCAACAACACTGGAATTTTCATGCAGGAAAGCTATTATTTTTGCTAAGAGTATAGTGAATGGACTATAAAGTACAAAAAAGTGCATCAAATATTTTACAACATAATAATATAGGAGTACAGTCAGAAAATTAGAATACTAAACTGTATGCATCCCTCTTGTGGCTCTCTCTCTCTCTCTCTCTCTCTCTATATATATATATATATTACTACTTTTTGCAATGTGTATTATGAACCTAGTAGGCTGACCAATGTACATACCTTCCTAGCTACAAATAACATACAGTACATATTTAGAGGAAAGAAAGAAAAATCTAAAAATCTACATTTGTATACATAATTCTTGATGTTCATTATATCCTTCATAACAATGCTATCTGTTTTTAAACCATAATAAAGCAGCATGTAAGCAAAAAAAAAACAAAAAAAAAAAAAATTCTGCCTAAAAATGAATGATTTTGTCATATATATTAATGCTTAATATATCACATCACAGTGCTGCTTACAGAAAAGCTTATCTATATATGTAGCACTTGTAAAATGCAATAGTTAGCGGTCCATTTGTGCTGCTCAACAATTGTGTCCCTCATTTACTTAAAAGACTGGGTACACCTTTTCAACATGGGTGGCTGGTGGGGGAAGTAGTAGTCATTTATGTTAAATTCATTTATCTCCAAAAATTTTGTACCTAGCAGTGATGTCGTCTGTTGTGTTCTCCTACTTAGCAATGGCATGCGAGGACATGAGAAACGAACTGTTGTGCAGTGAATAAACTAAAAAACAGTGATTGTCTGAGCATCAACAAATGTCACAAGTATAGCATTCCAAATGAAACAAAGCTCACAAGACACATGATGCGATAGACCTTTCCATCTCCTGACAAAGTTTCGCTAACATACTGCTACTTATTTTATAGAATTCTAATCAGTCACAGAAACTGACTATATAGGTTGCAGTGGTTTTGTAAAATAATGCAAGTAGGGGCAGTAGAATGGATTTGCAATTTGTGTTGCTGTATCATACTGCTTGTTTCTCCTCTAGATTCTTGACTGGAGTACCTTCTATTTAGAATCTCTCTCTGCCTGTTTGGGTTCACACCAAATGCTTCGGTTTTCTCCCATGTTCCAAAGATGTGCTGTAGATGAATTGGTGACATCTGCATTTCTTATATTTGTGTATACAATGTGAAAATGAATGTGTGTGTGTCGCATTCAGGATGAGCTTCTATGCCCTGTTCTAAATGAGTGCCTGGTTAGGCTCCCTATGACCCAGCATTAAATTAAATGGATAATTAGAAAATGAAATAATGAATACTGGAACTATGCTGCTAAATGTCAGCTTTTAATATCACTTTAGATAACTACAGCTTGAGCTGCAAACATAATAAGCAAAAGGGTGGCAAGTAGAAGAAATGCCTGCTCACAGTAAAGAAGAATCCAGTTAACATTTCACCCATAAAGTGACAAGACCTGTTCATGTGGGATCCTGGGCCTCCAGCACTCCATGCTCACATAGGCTGCACAATCCTGGAAATGGAACTTTTCTTGTGGAATGCAAACTGAAATATTTATACTTTTCCTGAGTTCAAGTGACCTTGGACTAAGATAAATAAGTCTGGGGGAGGGTGTGTGAGGCATAGACCCCCACATGAGGTGGGTCAGGGGCTCTCACCTCTGAATAAACATTTGTACTACATTTTGCATATTTCACTATTGCAGTATTATGCTTAACTAAGTAGTCTAAATGGGACATTTTAACATACTAATGTTACACAGTAGTTTTACAATATTTCATTGATTTGCGGTACTGAAAGTTTTTGACACTGGGGAAATTCAGCAAAATGAGTTCAGGCTTTTTGTCTTTTGTTAATGAAATACAGTTTCACCATTTGTATGACAGGGATAAGTGATATATTTTCTGTAAAGTGGAAGCCAGTTAACTAAAATGTTCAGGCATCACGGATATAAAAGAATGAACAGTGCCAGTCATTTGTTTTTTCTAGCAGACACTTAATGTTTGCCTGACTAGAATGGAGCTTTATTTACATGGCATCTGTCTCACTGTAAACCGTTCATACAACATAGGCATTAATTGATCCTTCGGACTGGATTCAGGTGCTATATTAATTTAAGCATATGGACACCCCTAAAATAAACAATTAAACAAATAAACTCTGTCCTACAGACTGTTGAGGGGAGATCTATGCCTAGCATACAAGGCATTGCCAGACCCCACTCTGATGGATCTCCTGCAAGTTAGCAAAACAAACACACCAGAATTACCCATTATAAAGACTTAAACCTTGCCTGTGATATAAATAGAACCTACTTGAGATACAGGTATATATCCTAGACACTACCCCTTCTCTGGAACAGTCTCCCCATCCATGTGAAACAGAGTTCCTCTCTAGGCCAATTCAAGTGTAACTTGGACAATTGGATGGGGAACAGGAACTACATCTATGGTTTGGCACCTATGTCTCTAACGGACACATGCAGCCTGTACATGGTTCATCTCCTAGGCCCCTGCTTGTAAATGTTTCACCTGCCAAGGGCCTACTTACACTTATCAAGGGTACCAGGACTTGTCAGAGATTTGAGATGAAAGGGTAGGCTTAAAAAGGCCCTTGTGGTTGTTAGCCTAGTACACTACCTATGAACCAAAAAAAAAAAGGTAAGGTCAGAAACTTTGGCAATGGTCTGATAGTACGAAGAACTACAGCTTCACACTCTTTGGATAAACAACAAATGGGATGGGATCTGCAGACACAGTAAGGTTCATCAGGGACAAACCATTTGCAGTAACACTCTACAATTTTCTCCTACATTATTACTGATATAAATAACATAAAAACTAATTAGTTTTTCTTTGTAGGCCATTATTAAGGTTGCAACAATGCAAGTATGATACAAACATACATTTCAAACATGACAAAAGAAACAATTGCCTTTGAAATTGTTTGAAATTGTGCACATGCAATAGTAACTATTACCACAGCAACCACATTACAGAATGCAGTGGGACATGTTTTAATTTGGACATGATGCACGCCTGTACAAAGTACAATGAAATCTGAGTAACTAAATGCAAAATCAGTGTGGAATTTCACCTTAGGGCAGAAATGATGGTATAAGTATTCTGGGTTTCATTTTAAGCTACTTGGCCCTCTCCATTTGCAAATTCTAATAAGCTGTTTATGTTCAATGTGATCACATAATTTAAAGAAATATCTGTATCTAATCTTTCAGTGAGAAACTCGTACATCCTGGCATTATTTCAGATAAAGAATACTACGACCTGTGTGACCTCCTGTTTGGAAGTGCATGTTCATTTAAGAAATGTGAACTGTTCTTTTTTTTTTTATTTAATCTTAATAAAGGCAGAATTTAAGAGGAAGAATTGTCACATTATAACAATAGCTGAATAGAGTAGGAATTGCTGTGCTCAGAAGTGCACACCTGAATGCAAGAATTCTTTGATGATCTAGAACAGGAAAAAAAAATAAATAACTGAACCATATTTTTTCTATCCTAGGTGTTCTGTGTGCTCAGGCTTGTACTGTGTGCTCAGTGCATTAATCTAGAAGACAGACTAGACTAAAGCTTATTTGACAGTTGTCACTTTATACTTTCCAAACCACTGGAAGCGTTATTAGGCCATACTAGTTAAACAGATAAAAGGGATAACAGCTTCTTTTCCCAGATTTATGGCTCTGTTATTAAAATTAACTGAGAACCATGTCAACCACGATTATGTAGCACCAAATGGTAATTAACTGTCCTCCGCTGCAAACATACATAAATGGGTTTCATTCCTGCATTTGTTCTTTACATGTCACCATGTCACTTCTCTTTACTCCCATGATGCTACTGAAATTAAACACTGACTTGGCTGAATTTTTGGGGAAACATATTGTAAAATATATAAATAAAGTACCTACTGTTTACATTTTAATATAACAGTAGAAGGTAACTTGGGAATACATGGGTTTACTTTAATACGTGTGTAATATGCTTGTTCTGTAAAATAGAGTCACTACTACTGCCTCTGCAATGAAATTACTACACACATACCTTTTGGTACAGCCTAGAAATGAGCCATATTGTTGCCCCAACATCATTTAACCATATTAGATTAAACTTTCGGAGTTGTAATGCTAATTTAGTTGCTTGATTAACTAACTTTTTTAACTCAAAAAGTAATTTGGAGAGTGACTGTAGAACATGCAGTACCTACTTTACCACAAACCTGTGTGGCTTTGTATCGCACATGCATGCTGTTCATGTGTGTCACTAGTGTCTTAAGCTGGGGAAGGAGATGGAGCCATCAAATGGGCATTTAGGGTGGGAACTAAGTGGTCACTGGACAACTGTTCTTTCGTGTTGGATAGGTTGGCTGGAGGGAGTGAAAGTATAGAGTTGTGGTCATAACATTGGTGCCACACACACAAGACATTCAGTGTTGCAGGTATCTTCAGAGTTTTACATAAGCTAAGTCATTATCACTGTGTTAGGAAACAGAGGGAGAGAAAAACATTCAAGCAATTGAGGGAGTGGATTAATGGTGGTATTCTCTGCTGCCATACCAAACAGACAGCCTGACAAACTATGCATAATAGAGGAAAAAACAAAAGAGTCTCGCCACCCATCACTCACCTGGAAGGAGGTGGTCAGGGATAGCTGGTGATAATATATGGGGGTGTCAGTGGCACTCCTTAGTTTGGCATTTGAGGAAATGCTGAATGCATAGGATCAGACAGAAAATAAAGAAAAAAATGCAGCAGATGTAGCTAGCATTATAGTAGGAATAGACATTTTTACTGCAGATCTAAAGATAACAGGAAATTAAAGCTCCTCTCCCACTTACGGTCTGTGATAATCTTCCTTCCGTTCTTTCTTCTTTTACATTGTACAGATCATACAGAAACCCATACAGTGCTGTGCTCTTTGTTCCTTCCAGCATACACTCATAATTGTTCTAAATGCTATAATTATTCAATTTTACCATCCATCAATAGTGCCCAGTGCTCAGTCTGCATTTCTTCTTCAGCAATCACTTCATCCAATAGTTTCTCTTTTCCTGTTCATTGAGAGGACCCCTCCCTCCATTTTATTGATTTCTTCCAGTTACGTTCTCATGGAACACATTGCTGTCTTACAACATACCGGCATTCTGCAACTAGCCTCCTGTTACCTAAAGCCATCACTTTTATTTCCTTAACTTTTAGTTTAGCTACTGCATCTTTCTGCTACACATCTCCTGCTTACTGCCCTCATCTCACACACACACACACACACACACACACACACACACACACACACACACACACACACACACACACACATTGCTGTCTGCACTGCATATTCCCTACCAGAATCTCTGTGGACCACTGTTACCTACTTTGTTACTCCTACAACCACCACTATGTGCTGTCTTGGACTGCCGTCTTATGTGTCCACATTTTTACACTATCATTTTGTACAGCAGATGTATGATCTGTGCTTCCCTATGCCTGTGGTAAGTTACCACTTTATTATTCTGAACATACGTAGGAAATATATTGTCCTTTGGTATTACTCCCACTTACAAGGATACAAGTGAATAGTTATCTGTTAACGCTTTCTCTTACTTACAGCTATGTACTTATATAGCTTATTTTTCACATTCAAACAGCTTGAATGTTTTTCTTGTTAAACATTCATGTTTTGTCTGCCACATATCTTTCTTACTTAATATTCTCATTTTATCTGCCTAGCTACTCGAAGTTAGGCTGATGTCATCAACTTCCAGGCTATTACAATGTGCAGCATTATGGAGGTCAATGGGGTACTGAATACCAAATAAATTAATGAATTTCTGGAAACGGACAAAGAATGAACAAAACAATGCACCTGTGTCAAAAATGTTCAAATAATATTAACTAATGAAAATAAGGTCTTTGCTCCTCTGACATTTGAAAAGATGCAGCTCCAGTACTGAAGCACCAGAAATGGTAGTCACTGATTTTAGAAATGTCCTGTAAAACACGTGGAGAAGGCTGATACTATTTCAGGCTAATGAATTTTGACTTATAGTTCATTTTTGTAAAAATTACTGGAATGGAATAACAGTTTCAGTGCAACACATTGCCATATCACTTAACAAACAAATTGTGAAATATTAAGCATTTATGCCACACTATGTGGCCTTCATTCATTCAGAACACCTAAAACCTCCCCACTTGATGACGGGAAAGAAACTTTTCTGCTGCAATCAAAGATCTATTTTACACATGCACAACAGCTCTGTGTTGCACAATTTAGCTCTGTAACAGCAGCTGTTAAATCATACTGTATGAATGCTTTGAAAGTCTTATTGGCACCAACTGTGATTTACCCACTGCTACCCTTTTCTGATATTGCCTTTTCTGCAGTTTCACTTGTTTGTCTTTATTTCTGCTTAAACAGTTCTGATTGATAGTATAAGAACCGCATGTCTTCCTAAACCACCATTCAAAATACCACATCTCAAGTGACAAAGGTTTATGCCTTTGAACAGCATGACACTTAAGCAGACAGAGGCATCAGCACCCTGAATACAATCCTCTACATGCTACAAATAAAATTCCATAATGAAAAATAAATAAGAGTAAGTCTTCCACAAGTTTACTCTGAACATAATAATATATAGTAAATAACTTCTGTTTGCTGTTTCTCGTTTTTGGCATTTGTTACCAAATGCAATGCTACCAACATTGTAAGGTGTAAGGCTATTGATGCATAAAACCCAGTTAGATTGGAGACATCAGGGTCTTGGACCAGAACTGTTCTACAAAACATCTAAATAGTCAACATTGAACTATAGAA
This sequence comes from Protopterus annectens, assembly GCF_019279795.1. Lineage (NCBI taxonomy): Eukaryota > Metazoa > Chordata > Ceratodontiformes > Protopteridae > Protopterus > Protopterus annectens. The sequence continues at coordinate 586,997,919 of NC_056751.1, forward strand.
CAAATGAAAAAAATATATATATATTGGACTACTGAAGTTAAATTAGTTTAAGGGTGAAAAATCATTTCAGGCAGCAAGCATCTTAAAGTCTGACTTTCAGAGTAAAGATGCTTCCACCATCTGCATGACATATGATTTGTTTTATGAGCTGTGCGAACATCAGGAGATAATTCTGGTTTGTATAAGTAGACCTATTAAGGAAGACAAACACTTCTCATTTAAGATGCATGCCTTTTCTTAGAGTATGTTTTATGAAATGCCAAATACAAATTAAAAACAAAAACAAGTCTATTAGTTCAGCAGTTGATACTGACTCCCGTCCCCAATTACTGTAAGGACTATCACCAGCCAATGAAAATTTATCAGTCTAGTTGATCAATGAATGCCTCTCAGATTAATACCTACTGGATTCCCACAGTAGGAAATGCATGGCACCAAACACTTTAACTGAAGAGACAAACAAAACCAGCAACAAAATGGGATATTTAACTTTCTTCTGTAATACTATGCAGCAACAGACACTACTAAAGTGTTTGTTTCTTGTCCATCATCTCTTCATGTGGATGAAAATAAAAGATTAACATAGTGCTTTTTCATGTATATCTTAGGTCAGCCAATCAAGTGTGGATTTATTTATTAGCATTCTGGTGGGAGTGACTCAATTTGTCTATGTGTAAGAAAAAGAATGTTAGGAAAGTCACACCTAGTGGCAGGAAAACCATGTTCCCTTGGTGATTTTGACAGGTCTTCAAGGGAACTGATTAAACTGAGAACTTATTCACTCCATAAGTTTACCAATATGGCACAAAGCACTTTGAGATCTGATACTTTCTCATTATGGCCTGAGAAGTCCATAAGGGTCACGCAGAAATGGTGGAGACAAAAGAGAGTACAAGATACCATGTCCCACAAATAATTAGAACTGTTCAGCATACACCTTCTTTTAATATTTAAAGTTACAAAAATTGTTGAAACCCCATACATGATGTTTGTCCAAAGGCAGAAGATCCTGAAACTCAGAATGACAGTTTTATTCCCAAGCTCCATGTGGTAACCACTGTAATTTGAGTAACTGGAACATAGTGTCTCTTCCTCTGGAAAATAAAGGTGTGACTGAAGAAAGTCCATGTTGTTCTTGAGACTCAGAGTAATGAATGGGCTACTACTGGTAGTCCAGATTCTGGATCTATCCCGAGATGCAGCCATTAAATAGAAACTGTATAACAAAGTCCAGAGCCCTTGCCAAGCATTTTACACTGTTTGCAAGTTTAATAAATAGCTGATTTCAGCAGGCTGGGCAGTCTTACTTTTGTATGCCTTTCAGAACTGCTCCAGTCCAATTTCTGTGTCAACTTTCTTCTTCTGTCGCTTCATTACAACTTCAAGTTCACTAATTCTCTTATTGTCCTATGCCAGAAAAAACAAGCAGAAAAACTATATTACAACGGAGGACAAACATGATAAGCCTTTTACAGCAGGTCCCAAACTCCACACCATTCAACATATTTCCCAAAGACTTGTCAAACTGAAGGACATGAGTACTATAAACAGGAATGAATGAAATACAATAACACTTGAAATAAACACATTCTAAAGACAGAAATAAAATTCAGAGCACAATAACATGATTATGTTCACTTCTTTAAAAATCTTTGTAAAATAAAGCATGGAATCCCCTGAAGATCATTGATATTGTAAAAAAAAATAAATAAATAAAGCTGGAGGATACAAATGATTAGCTTTCCTCAAAAAATGCATCTTATTTCTAACAAATACAGTAGCTTCCATGAGTAGATGTTGCAGCATGCCCCTAAGGTGAAGACAGGCAGAGTCTGCCTTTCCAGTGGTGAGCAAGGAATATTCTAAACTATTTGGCCAGTGCATCAAGGAACTTCCCCTAGTCTTTAAGATAGGTGCTCTGGGATCTTTTACACCTACCTGAGCAACCACCAACTCAGGCAGATGGGGCCTCAGTTTAATGTTTCATCTGAAAGACAGCACACTCAGAACACTCCCTCCTATACTTCACTGCAATGTCACCAATCCATCTACCTCATGTTGGAATAAAACCCACAGCCTTCTGCACCAGAAGTGAGTGTGCCACTTGTTGTGCCAGTCTGCAGAATATCACAATTACCTATGAAATAAGTACAATAAACTGTAAGGCTATAGAATAGATGTATGGGTTATTTATACTAAGGGAATTAGATGTTCCAAATGTCTTACAACTTGTGAAGGCCAAATGAATACATACAAAGTATATTATAAGCTGAGAAGGGTAAGTGGAGGCATAGAACATTTTATTGCAACTTAAGAAGGCTAAATGGAGGCACATGGAACCTGGACATAAAGTGAAAGACGCTGTGTGTATCTGGTGACTTTGGAGCAAGAGAAATGATGCAAACAATGCAAATATTAAGAAAAGTTTCTGAAACAAGAAGGTACCAAGGAAGATCAAGAGTGAACCGATCACGTGACAATGGAGCGAACTTAGAGACAGGGACATAATCTTAGTCCTAGGAATACTGGGAATGCATGCTACAGGTCCACAGTCATGAAGATGGGATAAGGAGAAGATGGAGATGAAGGGAAGGGATAAGGATGCAGAAAACCAAGGAGGGAGAGAGAGTGTGATTACACTCTCAATTCAGAAAAAAGGTAACTTTGTTAAGCACTACTACTCTGATGTAACAAAAGTGTATAACAATTGTTTGTTAAACATCTTTCAATCCTGTTAAGCTCTAGTCTTATGTTAGAGTGTAACAGCAGTAGCAATACCTTTAAAAGTTGATAGACACTTCACTCTTCCACCTTTTGTTTTTATGTGACAGTGATGTGTATGAAACCTTTTAAAGCTGGCTGTTTATCTGATGGACATTTCACTTCTGCCCTTTGCCTATATAGCTACACTAAAGTTAAATAAAATAAATATCACTACATTCTCAAATTTTTACCATAGCAATCTCCTGGTAGCTGGTCTTTGATAAATCTTATTGGATAAGATATCTGTATGTCTTATTTATTTATTTATACTTGCTTACTGGGAAAGTTCAACTAGGCCATATGTAAGACTGCTTTTCAGCAGAGGACCAGGGAGAAAACCTCTAGCAAATATACTGTAAATAAAACATTTACAAAAAAGTAATAATACACAGACTTTGTCAACAATGTCAAAATGAATGAACAGTGATTATTCAACATATTCAGTAATATGGTAATTAACACTGACATTCGAGGACAATCACTAAATTCATGAGGTACACTAAACCTATAGCATCTCTTCTCTAACTCCTCAAATATCACAGCTCTAACTGATATAAATACTGTACACAGTGGTTTCTGTTGCCTACCTTCTCAAATCATTTTTTTTTCTGTTGTGTATTAACCCTTCCTTTTGTTTTTAGCATGCTTTTTTTATTGTATAAATTAATTTTATTTTTTCCACTTCATGTGTGCTCACATTTTGGGCTGAGATTGGAATTGATCCATTGGGATCAAGGCTCCACCTAAGTTAACAAATTATATAAATAAAGTTTCAAGCAAAAATGCTTCAGCTATATAACATCAAGCTAGTGGTGATTTTGATTTGTATAAAGAGGAGATTGCAAAAAATACTAGGGGAGTGCTAGAAATGATTGCACTAATACGAGTCTGTTTATGTTTAACAGCCATGGTAAAATTTTGAATGTGGAGTAAAAATATTGCAAAGTGTCAAAGTTATCAACCTGCACTCATTGATTGCCAGATAGGTTTTCAATTTTATTTTCTGCACAAAATTTAGAAAAATGTACAGCAAAGCCTCCTGGTCAGAGAAAATAACATAATTCTGCTTTTGATGTGATGCAGTAAAATGATGATTTGCACTAATCTGGAGGCAGGTTCCTAATAAAGTCATATTGGAATTTTTACATAAAAACAAATTCATATAATAGTGAATTCAAAACCTCACCTTAATAAGTTGAAATGCAATGTATGTGCCCCAGTTCATGATTCAGGTTGCAAAGTGAATATATATCTATATTTCATAAACCGAATTATAGCATGTGGCATCCAGCAGGTAGCTATAATGCTTTGTGATTCACAATGTAGAGAGTTACAAACAAGGATTAGACAGGATATAAAATATACAAAAGACTGCAAAGTGTGTTTTGCAATTTTTAGACTAATAAAGGGCCAGAAGCCTAAAACTATTGTACTGCTTGATTGAGGAGGTGGGGCAACTAAAAAGGCGAAAAAAGGTATCAGACAGAAAGTTTACAGCTTTCTTGCTTGGGCAGAACCAGTAATGTTATGTGTTTTGGTGAGGTGTAGTACTGAATGCTGAGTAGTACTGGAGAGTGATGCAATCACCAATATAAGCTCCAGTGAGCATGTGCTACTTAAGCTCAGTAAAGTGTAGTCATCCTAGAACCTTACCCAATCAAAGCATGTCTTTTGAGTGTGTAAGGTTCCTTAGTTTTACCATGCTATCGTGGAGAAGTCTGCACTAAATGCTGTAGTCATTCAAGACACAGTTGTGTACTATTTTGCAATATGGGGAGGGAAGACAGTAATTGACTTAATTCATGCAAGTTCTTCTTATTTTTAATTGACTTCTTGCAAATAACGGCTAGTCTCGTGCAGTAACTGGTTTAAAGAATAAAGTTGAAACTTCTCAAGTAACCCTATTTTGTAGGAATGATCCTATTTTCAGGGCTGATTTAGGATATCCCTATTTTTGGAGGTATGTCACTATTTTCAAGCTTGATTTACCCATTCTCACAATTTTCTGAATCCTTCCTTCATCACATCTCAGTTTTGAAGCAAACTAGTACAAAGAAAACCACACCACATGACTAACATACAGGTAGCAATAATAGTTTAAAGAAAGAGGACCCACACATTACATATCCCTATTTCTGAAGCAAAAATAAATGACATTGTATGGCAGAATTTTGCAATGTAGTTCATTAAAGTCTACAAACTTTACACTAGTTCTTTGATAATGTGCGTATACCCATACTTTTTGTCACTCTGTTCTTCAAGCATGTTTCAGAGTAGTATCCTATAGTCTTACTTGAAGTGAGAAAAGTTATGTACTGTTTGGCATTCGACTTTTATGCTAATTAGATGTCCAGATTTTTAGCTGGATGTTTCTGTTTTTAAAGGGCCTTTGTTCCTGTTTTCAGTGTCTGTAGGTTGACAGGGGCAAAATATTCATATCTCTGGAACTGTTACCACCCATTGGCATACAGATGTCAATACTACATGTGACATTCTCCCCAACTGCAGTAATGGTTGCACCAGGCGGTAGCTCGGTTACTGGGTGCTGGGCTGCATTCTCCCAAGAAGAAAAAAAAATGTGTATGTTTTTTTTTTCTATTTAAATTTTTCTTTTATAAAATAGTAGCTTTCCCTTTACCATTACAAAGCTCTGGACTCTGTGCCTGCACATGTATGCAGTTCTGAGAACTTCTAAAGTGAACTGGGGGAAAAATTGTTTTATTCCTCTTGTCAGGTTTTGTTTTAGAACCTCCTGATATCATGTCTAGTCCAAACTGGGAATAAGACAATCAGGCCTTATTACAGATCAGAAGGCAGAAATGTCCCAAACAGCAGCTCACTGAACTGCTGTATAAAGCAATGAGGAGTTGTTTCCACTGGCTAAGGTTCCCTCACATAATTGAAATAGCCTGAGACTGAAAGTGAAAAAATGAATTAACTGAGTATTGGCATTGCAGAGATATGAGTGTGAAAGCAATTTTTATGAGTCCTAGGCATACCACTTATCAAATATGTCTGTGAGTATGACTCTTTGTCTGGGTGTCTGTATGTCTATGTCTGTATTTATTAATGTATGTGTGAAGAAGGACACACACATCCTGAACTGTCTTTTCACATAAAATATCTGATTTTGCCTCATATTTTGGTCTGTTCTCTGCAAAGATTGCTTTTTTCTGACATATTAGTGAGGATTACAATTACTAAATAATGACAAACATTTGATATTCAAACTTACCAGCCTGCTATTCTAATAACTTTCTAAGTACATAACGGCAGTGTTTGTCACTGATTTTGACTGTTTGTCACTCATAAGTTTTAGCTTTCTGCTTGATGCTAAAGCTAAAAGGTTGTGAAGTCTGAGCAGCGGGGTTGCAGTGGGGTGTATACTCTATTCTAATAGATATCAATATGCTAGGATAATACAGTCCCATGTGGCTGTTAATTTACGTATTTATTCATTTATCTTATTACTGCCAAACTGTGTGAGTGTATGTAATATTACTGTCAAACTGTGTGAGTGTATGTAATATTACTCTCAAACTGTGTGAGTGTATGTAATATTACTGTCAAACTGTGTGAGTGTATGTAATATTACTGTCAAACTGTGAGTGTATGTAATATTACTGTCAAACTGTGTGAGTGTATGTAATATTACTGTCAAACTGTGAGTGTATGTAATATTACTGTCAAACTGTGTGAGTGTATGTAATATTACTGTCAAACGGTGAGTGTATGTAATATTACTGTCAAACTGTGTGAGTGTATGTAATATTACTGTCAAACTGTGTGAGTGTATGTAATATTACTGTCAAATTGTGAGTGTATGTAATATTACTGTCAAACTGTGTGAGTGTATGTAATATTACTGTCAAACTGTGTGAGTGTATGTAATATATGTAAGTATTTATGTATGAGGAGCATAAATTATCTGATTGCACAGAATGTGTCTGATTTTTGCCTCATGCTTTTTGTCTGTTTTTCATAACACTTGTGTTTTTTTTCTGGTAAATCAATGAATGAGCAAGAAGGGTGTGTGTGTGTGTGTGTGTGTGTGTGTGTGTGTGTGTATGTGTGTGTGTGTGTGTGTGTGTGTGTGTGTGTGTGTGTGTGTGTGTGTGTGTGTGTGTGTGTGTGTGTATCTGTCTGTCTGTCTGTGTGTGTGTATGTGTGTGTGTGTGTGTGTGTGTGTGTGTGTGTGTGTGTGTATGTGTGTGTGTGTGTGTGTAACAGCAGGCCATTAAAATAGTTTCAAAAACCACAGTGCCAGCTTTGATTAGTTTACTGCAGTTTAAGAAAGAAGTGCTGTGTTTTCCAAATTGCAGTACTTAACAAATGCTTCATGGAGGATTATTTTCAGGAGGGACATGTTCCACCCCAAAAATGCATGTTGTGGAATCATTCCATATCTTTCGAACTAACAAAGTAGTAAATGCACGGTAGTAGCACTATGTTGCCAGGTACACTAACTACATTTATATTTGCAGACTTCATTTGATAGAATGCTCTACATGTCTTCCCTGCAGTCGCATGGGTTTCCTATGGATGCTCCGGTTTCCTCCCACATCCCAAAGACATGCTGTAGGTGGAGTGGACACACTAAATTAGCCCTAAGTGTGAGTGTGTGCATGTGTGTGCCTTCTGTGGAAGGTTGGGCATTGGGCTGGCAACTTGAGACCATAAAGCTCCACTGCCAATTGTTCTGCGGACCGTTGTTCTGCTGTGCTGACCCCTAACCAGGAAAAGCTGAAAGAGGAAGAAGATTTGATAGACTATTAATGCCCTCTGAAATGTTTTCTCCAGAGACAATTGTGTCCTGAAGGACAACCCAGCCATGCTACATCCAAAATGAGTTACGTACCTCAATAATCGACTTTTGCACCATGAGCTGACTGTAGACTCGTGCTCCTTCCTCAGGACTCACTGATCTCAGTTCCTGTTTCTGTAGAGAGAATAGCTGTGCTCCATTTAGAATTCCCAAGGAATTTACCGTACTGTGGATAAAGAAAGATAGTGAGTTAAAAGTGACATTACAGCTCATAATTCATAGTAAGATCTACAGCTTTTAGATGAAAATGATATTAAGGCTCATATCTTATAGTCATTTCTAGAGCTATTAGCTGAAAGTGATATTGCAACTTACGAAAAAATCTTTCCAGAACTGTAACTTTAACATCCGCTAAAAGTGTGTAACCATATATATAGCTTAAGGTGTGCGCATCATGTATATAATTTACATGGGTCTTAATCATTATCAGTTGCACATGCTCTGTACAACTTTATGCTAATATTATTTGTGTGCCCTGCTCTTTTTGTACTTTAGGAGTTCTTGGTCCTTTATACTTAATTTTCAACTGTACTAACTCAAACATACAATTTTTAACAATCGTATATCTGTGTAAGTCTGCTGTCAACTTGAAATATCTGTACTCTTGCTTAACAGATCACAAACCTAGCTTAACAAAGTCTCAAGGAATGCACATAGCAAGAGTTTCAAAAGGTATGAATGACTTTATTGTGAATCTTAACGACACAGAGAGAGACGTTTTAGCCGGTGGCTATGAAGCTAGTCTACTGCACTCCATATCAGATCCTATTTTAGAGATATTAAGATCCAGGGAGACCTGGTTGCTTTAGAACCTATTAACAGACTCCATCTGGGCTTTGCCAACCTTTTACAAAGACCCCCAAAATGAAGCAGGAAAATATAACATGGCCGTTACCTTCACTGTTGGCCACTTACCTATCTACAAAACTATGAAGGAAATCAGGCATTATCAACAGTAACAAATTGCCAAAATCTTAGAACTGGCACCTGTGTTTATTAAAAAAAAGCAGAAGTACTAGGGACTATCTCAAAGTCTAACAAGGACACAATGGAACCCACAGAAAATGGGATTTTCAAAAGTGAAGCTCAAAATGATCCTCCTGTGAACATGAGTAACACATATCATTCCACTTGTTCAAATACCAAGAAAAAAATACTACAGCAGGTGTAAAGCTGACTGTAATACAGAAATGGTTATTTACAGAGCTCAGTGCACAAAATGTGAAGTGTTTTATGTTGGTTAAGCCATTAACAGCCTAAAGTACATATGTAACACTGTTTTTCTGATATTAGACATAGAAGTAAGCAAAGTGCTCCAGCAAAATGTTCCAATGAGATGGTAGAGTAATCAAAATGCTCCAGCAAAATGTTCCAATGAGATGGCAGATCACTCTAAGTTTAAATTTCATGTCCTTGATAAAATTATGGGCTTATCTCTGGATGGGCTCTTAGAGAAAAAGAGAGCTGGAATGACAAGTCAGGTTGAATGCATACAATAAACCAGGCCTCAGATTTGGATACTCAAGAACATCATTCAGCTCAAAAAACTTAACCATAGGACCTTCTATTAATTTAAATGAAAACAGACAGGGTCTGGGGTTTGTTTTGCATGTTTGATCTGATCACAGACCCCTACATTTAAGACAGTGTGCTGGGTATCAGGCATGGTAAGCTGGCAACTGGCACAAGAAAATGCGAGAATGACCACCACTGTATACTTGCTACTTGAAATGGAAGAAGTAAAAGCAAATCCTTGAGATTAATTCGAGCATCTACTGCAGGGACAATCATTAGACTTAGAATATTTTTTTCAAACAGAACCTTACTGCTAGGTTTTGCAAAGTTTTACAGATAAATCAAGTCAACCACATTGGTAGTAAAGCGAAAAAGATCTGTTGAACTGCTTCAGACAATGCTGGTTTAAGTGTGATGACATTCACCCACCATAGTTTTCTTGATGGCAAATTATATTTTTGATTTTCAATAGTCTGATTGTTCTAGATTTCCCTTCTAATGGCCTAGTTCTGGTAATCTGCAGAATCAACAGTTCTGGAATGTAAGAGTTTACTTTAATATTGGACAGATCTTTCAATTAGTTAACTTCAAATAGGTACAGTGGGCACGCTTATTTTACTATTTGTATTCACTTCACTTTAATTTTGGATAGATGCGATAGATAGATAGATAGATAGATAGATAGATAGATAGATAGATAGATAGATAGATAGATGACACTAGATGTCCAGTAGAAGCAGGCAACCTTGATTCACTGTTTATGTTGACTTCAACACACACATTGGTCTCATGAACCTACAAAAATAAATTACTTTTCAATGGCTAAAAAATTCTGTAAAAAACACTTTTAAATCTAGAAATTGTTTTTTTTTTCATTTTTATAACATTGCAAATTATTTATTTATTTTTCTTAACATGAGAAATAGAGGTGAATAACAGTCAGACCAATCTATGATTCATATTTTAATTAAGAACTTGGCTTCCCTCCAAGTCAGCTGGCCGACTTATTAGCCAATCGATGACTCTTAGTCTAGTTAGGGACTTAACTTCCTGTTCAACCAGCAGGCCCAACCATAACTCAGTCAGGAGAAACCATGGCTTACCCCCAATCATAAGGGCTGTTTCCCCCCCACACCTCCTTGTTTAGGGTTACTTAAACAACTTGAATTGTAATGTTTTTTTTTTCAGGAAGAAACTTTGTATCTGATGAAGTCTGAAACAAGAAAGTGCTCATTACTTTGAATAGACCAGACAACTTTAAGATCAAAGGATTGTTCCTGTTTGTATTGAGTGATTTTGAGAATGTGTACATTCTACTCTGGTTAGCTGTCTGCCTACAAAATACCTACAGGTGCACAACAGTGGATTACTTCGAACAAAGAGGCTTTTCATTTTATTTTTACCATATTATGCGTGGTAGTTCTCATTCTGTTTTGAGTACTTATAAGAAGTACAAAATCACGAAGGACAGATCCCGGATCAATGACAGTAATTTTGTGAATTCCTGTAGTGGCAAAAAGACAAATGTTTTAATCTTTTCTTGCAAAGGTTTAAGACATGTTAATGCTATATATACCTTTTATTGTAGGTTTTCTGTTTAGCATTTGATTTAACCCCCCCCTCCCGCTTTAAATCTAAATTCCCAAAACCAAGTATTTGGTTTGGAGTTGATACATGTTGTTATCAGGGGTATAGATCTCTGTGCAAAAAAATCTTTAACTTTATATCACTGAATGTGTTTATACCAGCAGAAATTTCACTTCAAGTGATTCCATTTCCTTTTCAGTGGATAGTTCATAGGTTCATAGGTGTATACTATGCTAACGGCCCTGGAGCCTATATAAGCCTAGTCCAAGAAGATTCCCTGGCATCAGAAGATTCCCTGGCATCATGCCGCCCAAAGTTAGTAGTTGATATTATTGAATTGTATGCTTAACAGTTCCTTTCCATTAATGGCTACTGCTTTGGAGTCTCTGTTCTGGAATTCTCCTGCGGTGTACTCACATGTTTGATAGGTATCTCCTATTTTAGATTTTATCCCAAAGCACTCTCCTTTTTGACTGAAGAATATGATAGAAAAAAAAACTGTCTTATCAGAGATGTCAGAAGAATGGTCACAGGCTTCAACAGATAAATGAGAAAAAACTTGGTTTTCAGTACTAATGTGTAATAGAAGGTGAGTACCACTAGTGAAGTGTGAAAGTTTGAGAGAATAAATACAAATGTGAATAAGAGGAATATTAGCCACTAACATACAGTTAAGAAAAGGATAAACAGAGGGCTCCACCTCATGTGGAACCAACATTTCCAAACTGAAGCTTGAGCTGTACATTGGCTGGCACGCAAGTCCTGCTCAGTGAAACCTGGTTTTCTGATTAATTACAATGGACAGATTTTACACCCCCATAACTCTCAACTGCAGTCAACCTATAGAAAAAGAAATGGTCATTTCCAAGTAACTTCATTAAGGTTAATTCAGACAAATATTATTTTTTCTTGCAGTCACAAACACACATTATTTCATGAAGACTCTCAACTAACCATTGAAGCCTTTACAAGGTGTTGATCACCATATTTGCACTCACATGTAGTTGAAGTCAAACATCTTTGTCCAAGTGACTGCTCTACAAAACTCTTCAAAAAAACAATAAGGTACTCAAAAGTCTGAAACAAGTGATTTGCATTTATGGAATGGTCACTCTTCTCAAGGTAACAATAGATAATTTATAGTTGACTCCATCCATGATTTATAGTCTTTAACACTTGTTTCTGCTATGGGGCTTTCTCCTTTATAAGAACAATGTTATGAGCAGTGTGATAATCTAAAGGTCATGGTCAGATGTTGTAAAGGACATTGGCAGTCCTTACAACAGGAGAGCTTTCATTCCACAGCCGCAGTCACAGTTCTGGAACAGTATGTGAGCCCTATATTCTTTTATCACTTTTCCAAAGAGTTCACAGTATATCGTAGGTAATACTTACACTACACTGAAGACTTTGGCCTGCCTTAGGTAATACTTACACTGCACTGAAGCCTTTGGCCTCTAACCATGCCTTCACTTCACTTGGACTGGATTCGTAAGTGAGGGGAATGGATGTGTCTGATGACCTCTGCACTTGGAAGGTCTTCTGCGGTGTAGTACGACCACTTGTTAGTCTTAAAAGAAGTTCTTCATTTATTACATTCATATGATTGGCACGCTCTGAAAAATAGTATTGTAAAAGACAATGTATGAAACTTCTCCTTAGCCAATGGTATAGCTGCTAGATAAAAATAACCAAAGACCAACAATGGTGACATACGCAGGTTTTGTGTCTATATCAGTAACTAGTACGGTCATGTGGGAAGCCTAATCTAGGTTATGACTTTACCTTCTGTAACAGGTAAGGAGACGGTACATTCCAGAAACACTTACCTTCTCAATCACGGAATGAAAACCAGACTAGACCACTGACAATCCCCATTTTCAGCCCCCCCCCCCCCTTTCTTGTGCTATCTGCTCAGATGTAGAGATGTTGTAAGGAACTCTATGTATGACAAGGAGAGTCAATTTGGATAAATTAACAACTTCACCTGTTGTGCTGGAAGCCTGGAACATTTTTCATAATTTTTTATTAGCATTATTCTTGCTTAATAGTGATACAAATCATACTTCTTAAATAAGGATATGAAAATCATTCACAGGCACCATTATTTACCTGTATGATGTATTACAGTGGCAGCATTTTAAATGTGCAAAGGTGATTTATATATGTACAAACAAAATGATGACTAAAGGAGTGGACAGAAGAAAGAGACAGAAAGAAGGCTGGCAGGAGGAAATTCTTATATGAAGATTTGATTTGTCAGTTGTCAATCAGCTCAGTCTGTTCTAATCAAAGTTTTTCTACATCTCTAGAGCACCTTTTTATTTACATGCAATAAATAAGGAAATCTTTCAGAAGCCTGACCTCCATCTCCGTCTCACACTCCATGCTATACTTCCCAACCACCCCTCCAATCAAGGGGGTCCTAAGCTTTTGGAGGTGCATCTTTAGAGGAAGCTGGAGCAGGGGATACATGTACATCTTCCTGTCCTTTGCTAAAGCTGATACTGTTATGCTGTCACAGTGGTGAGCAAGTGCTAAAGTGATTGAACCTTCTACCTTGGACTATACTTCTCAACTGTCCAGATTTCCTAGAATGTCCAGAATTTTGCCTCATATTTTTGGTTTGTTCCTCACAAAATTTGTGGTTTTCTGGCAAATCACTGAGGACTGAAGTCACTAAATAATAATAAATAATGACAGACATTTGAGTTTCATACTTTGTATCCTTCAGAAAATATATAATACTGCAAAATGTACAGTTGTGCACACTTACCATAAATGTAGATGTTCGAGTGTATTTACTGTTGCAGTCATCACCTGTGGGTTATCCCTGCTGTGGTAGCCCTCGGCCGGCCCAAATACCAGAGTCAATGTTTTTCTGCATCGGCTGCTGTCGCCTGTAGTCTGACGTCAGGTTGTCAGTGCCATAAAGTAAGGCAGCTGACACCATTACATCAGTTTTACTTGCCCTAACCCGTCAGAAGCACTAGCAAATATGGTAAAGTGGTCCTGGTGGCTAAAAGCCACTATGGGAAGCTTATGTCCCCCTAGGGAAAGAGGATATAAGAGGGAAGGAGGGAGGGAGGGAAACCAGGACTGCAACAGTGAATACATTCGAACATCTACATTTATGGTAAGTGTACACAACTGTACTATGTTTTTCGTGTTTCACTGTTGCAGTCATCACCTGTGGGAGGATCCCCAAAGCTGAGGAGAGGGGTGGAAGGATTAGTTAGAGCCCTAGGCATGGGTCAGCAAGCCCTGCAGAACTGCAGAGGCAAACCTTGCCCTAGACTTAGAGAAAAGAGGTACGTGGTAATGCTTTGTAAAGATATGGACAGAGGTCCTGGTGGCAGCTTCCAAGATGTCCCTGGTGGGAACTCCTCAGAGGAATGCTGTGGAAGTGGAGGCTGCTCTAGTGGAATGGGTACGAATAGACTTAGGGTTTGATTTCTCATGTAGTCTATAGCAGAAATGGATACAGTGTGATATCCATTTGGAAATGGTTTGTTTGGAAATGGGCTTCCCCTCTGGCCCTGGGGCAAAGCTGACAAAAAGCTGGTCTATTTTTCTGAAGGGTTTGGTATGGTCCAGATAGTATCTGAGTTGTCTGTGCATGTCTAGTGAGTGCAGAATTCTTTCCCCCTTGTTTTGAGGGTTAGGAAAGAAGGTGGGCAGATGTATGGCCTGGTTGAGGGTCACATCAGATACCACCTTGGGCATAAAGGAGGGGTTAGTCCTCAGGGAGATCCTGTCTGCATGGAAAATGATGAAGGGCTCAATGGCCATGAGTGCCTGAAGTTCTGAAACCCTTCTGGCTGAGGTGATAGATATTAGGAAAGCAGTCTTCCAGGAGATGTACCTCAATTCTGCTGAAGCAGCAGGTTCAAAGGAAGGCAAGGTTAGTTTGTCTAAAACATAATTCAGGTCCCATGCTGGCATGGGTGGCCTTCTGGGAGGTCTGATATTAGTAGCCCCTCTAAGGAATTGTTTAATCAAAGGATGTGAGAACAGGGGCTGGTCTGAATTGAAATGGGCTGAAATGGCTGAGGCACGGATTTTAATAGAAGAGAAGGAGAAGCCACTATTGAGTAACTCGGCTAGGTAAGATAAGAAGGAAGGTTGTGGGGTACTGCACCCTCTGGACTCGCTCCAGGAGCAGAATCTTTTTCATTTTCCTGCATAAGATTTTCTGGTGCTGGGCCTTCTGGCTTCTGTGATAATGTCTAGGACCTGTTTGCTTAACAGGGACCATTTGTTTGCTTTTAAAGTATCAGCCATGCTGACAGTTTGAGAGTCTGCAAGTACCTGGGTCATGAGGTCTGAGATCAGGGGAAGCTGCCTGGGAGGCTGTAATGTCAGGCTGTGCAGTAAAGGGTACCAATGCTGTCTGGGCCAATCTGGAGAAATGAGGATGGCCTTTGGTCTCTCCTCCCTTATCTTGATCAGTACCCTGGGAATAAGAGGCAGAGGAGGGAATGTGTACACAAAGAGGGAGTTCCAGGGGAAGGTCAAGGCATCTACTTTCCATGATAGGTGGTGATACTCCCTGGTACAGATTTTTTCCAGCTGGTGGTTGAGGTGCGAAGCAAAGAGATCCACCTCCGGAGTTCCCCACTCCTGAATGACTTCCAAAAAGATTTTCCTGTGGAGCTCCCATTCATGGTGGTCCAGTAAGTTTCTGCTTAGGTGCTCTGCCAGGGTGTTGTTGACCCCTGTTAGGTATTAGGCAGTTAGGTGTAAACCTATGGAGGTGGCTGTCAGCCTGCATAGAGGTTCATGGCTAGCCTGCACAGAGGTTCATGGCTAGCCTGCACAGAAGGTAAGATTGGGTCCCTCCCTGTTTGTTGATATACCACATTACTGTGGTCTTGTCTGTTTTGATAGGGAGAACCCCTGGCCTGAGATGGGGTTTGAAGGATGTCAGAGCCTTTTGTACTGCCATCATTTCCTTCTGATTGATGTGTAAGGGAAGGTGCTGGGCATCCCAAAGACCTTGGGTGCACCTGCCTGCTAGGTGAGCACCCTAAGTAATGATTGAGACATTGGTGGTGATGGTCTGGCTGGTAGGGTGGAGGATGAGGGGATGACCCTTGTTCTTGGCACAGGCCCCTGCCCACCAGAGAAACTCAGACCTTATACAGGGGATCAGAGGGAGAGATGTCTCTAGAGGCTGACAGTGCTGACACCAAAGGTTCTTTAGATACCACTGAAGTTTCCTCATGTGAAGCCTGGCCAGAAGAATTAGAAGGATGCAAGATGCCATGTACCCCGAGGCTTGCAGGAACTTCCTCACAGTGAGGTGACTTCTGGAAACCAACTGGGTAAAGTAGAAAGGCAGGAAGCTCTGCTTTTCTGGGTATAGGAAGGCCTAATGATCTTCCTGGAGGGTGTTTGCTTTGATTTCTTCTCATTGATGGTGAACCCTAGGGAAGGTTTTGACAAAGAGAAGATCCTGCAGCAGCTTTTCTTTGCACTCTGCCTGAATGAGTCAGTCATCCAGATAAGGGAAAATCTGTATATTTCTCTGTCTGCAAAATGCTATGGCTGGGGCTAAGCATTTGGCGAACACTCTGGGTGCAGTAGATAAGCCAAAGGGTAGCGCAGAGAACTGAAAGTGTTGTGAACCTGCTCTGAAGCGCAAGAATTTCCTGCAGGATTCCCTTATGGGGATGTGGAGGTAGGCATCTTTTAGGTCTAGGGTCAGTAGCCAGGCATTTTTTGTTAGCACAGACAGCAGCTGCTGCAAAGTTAACATTTTGAATTTGGGGGGTACCAGGAAGGTGTTCAGAATGGATAGATCCAGGATGGGGTGCCAAGTGCCCTATTTTCTGGGAACAAGGAGTAGTCTGGAATAAAAGCATTTGCCCGTTTGATTTGAGGGGACAGGTTTTACTGCCCTCTGGGATATGAGAGTTTGTATATGTTTCAATGCCTCTGCCCACTGATTTGGAGGTAAGTCTGGGTACCCTCTTGGAATTGGGAGTTCGTTGAAAGAGAATTTGTATCCCTGAAAAAATGTTCTTTAAGACCCATTGGTCCTTTGTTACAGATAGCCAATTTTTTTTTTTTTGCAGAGGGAGAGCCTTCCTCCTAACTTCTGGTGAGTGAAGGGTGGGTAGAGGGGGGAGAGGGAGTCATTGAGAGATTTTGCCATAGAAGGGTGGCTTAGAACTCCCTGCCTTTGAGGTGGAAGTGGTCCACTGTTTGGTTCTTTGTTGCCTCTGGGTTAGGGGCCTTGGCGGTCTGTCCCTGTGGAACTTACCTAGGTCCTGTCTGCTAGGTGCAGGGAAGGACCAAGTGATTAGAGGGAAAGTTCCTGCTGAACCTGGGAGGTTGAACCTGAAATAAATATTTTACTATTTGCATAGATTTTGCTTTGTCTTCCATCTTTTTAAGCACCTCTTCTGCTTTTATTCCAAACAAGTGGTCCTTATCCAGGGGTGCATCAATTAGTTTAGACTTGACATGATCAGGGAGAGGTTGTTCCTTCAACCATGCATGTCTCCTAATGACAGCTCCTGACACTGCTGCACTGCTAGAGACTACTAGGGCATCATATCCGCAGTGTAATCAGTGTTTGGCCACTTGACAAGTAGAGTGCAGTAAATCTGCTAACTCTTTCGAACTGGCACAATCGGGAAAGGTTGAAATCTTTTGTTTGAATAGTTCCAAAGTGTGTTGTTGATATTTTAACATATGGAACTGACAGATGAGTACTCTGATAGCTAAGGTTGCAGAGGTGTATACTTTTTTACCTCATCTGTCCATAGCTCTGGAATACTTGTCAAAAGGAACAGAATTCTTGGCAGAACTAGTCTTAGCACCTTTAGGTCCCTGTGTAATGACCTCTGGGTCTGCAGCAGGATTTCTGTACAGGTATTTGTGAGAAACCGGTACACTGTAATACCCATCAGGTTTACTGGGAGCAGGTGGGAGGGTGTCAGGGGCTAAGCTGGATTTACAGAAAACATCATCCACCACGTCTAAAATAGGAGGGATGGCCAGGGGTCTGTGCTGGGCCAGGTCCAGAAACTCTCTAAGTCTTTTCTTAGATTGGTGGATGTCCTGAGATTCCCAATGGAAATGTTCCCTGAGGGTGTGAAGGGTTTCCCCAAAGGAAAGGTCTTCTGGTTGGGAGGCAGAAGGAATGGATTCCTCTGCATCTGAATCCTCATAAGCAGCCAGAGGTTGTTGTTCCTCTTCAAAATCTGAATACTCAGATTCCTCAGAATCCTGTTCTATCATAACTTTCGGGGAAGGGTGTCTTTTCCTTTTAGAAGTTGTGGCCTGACTACCCCAATAAGGGAAATGAGATCCTCTGCCATTTTAAGCATTTGTGCTTGGGGTGGTGGAGCAGGAGCAAGATGGTGGCTAGAGGCAGATTTTCTAGGAGTGGCCTAGAATCATGGTTTGTGCTCTGCCACTTGCAAGAGAATCTTGAAGGAAAGGAATATGGAGGACCAGGGTAAAGAAGATAAAATAGCAGCCCTCTTTATCCAATAAAATATGACTTGTGGCACCTGGATACCCTTGAAGACTCAGGCAATACAAATAATGTACATCTAGTAAAGTCATTATATAGGTTGTACCTTGCTTTTTGATGGGAATCAATAAAATCAGTGAATAAAACAAGAACTCATGGGGCTTTGTGTGCCTACCTAGGACAGTGGCAGGGAAGCAAGTTTAAAGTTGCAGGGAAGGTAGGGGAGTTAAAATCAACATCAGGAACAAACATTTTACTATAGTATTTAACTTGCAGTCAAAACAGGAGTCATTTTCAACAGATGGTAGAATATGAATTAGGGGAAATGTTCGTCCATTGTCCACAGCATTCATGAATGGGAGTAGTAGTAAAACGTTATTAAATGACTCCCTGGATGTTTTCTGTACCTTGGATATTTTCTAAGTGCTGGGCTCCCAAAATCCATCCAAGAGCGCTATAGTCATTACACAACAGTTACTCCTATAAATAGATTCATCCCCTGCAATGCTTCTCACACAATGATTTATTGTGTATTTTACAAAAATGTATTGATCTCACATTTAAGCACATGTATTAGTCAACCAGTTAGGTAGGCTCTGGCAAAGAAGGGAATATAAGAGTGGGCAATCAACACTGAATGCAAAACTGCAAAAGCAGAAGGTGATTTAAAAAAGGTGAAGTTTCTAACTAGTAGAATCTCTGCTGAAAACTGCGGTGGTGGTGCTGCGGTAGCATTATCGCCTCACAGTAAGACGTTGTCCTGTTCGATTCTCAGCTAAAGCGTCTTCTGTGTGGAGACATGCGTGAATGGGCGTACCTTCGTTGAAGATTGTACATCAGGGCTGGCAACTCGGTACGTAAAAATCTGCTGCCAATCATTAGCGGACCGGAGTTCCGCTGTGGCGACCCCTAACCGGGAAAAGACGAAAGATACAACAGAATCTCTGCTGAAAACAAAATCTGTAGATTTGCCCATCTTTCTCATTCTCGTAGTCATCATTGCCTAATTCTAAAGAAACTAAAATGGCTCCCAGTGATTGAAAGGTCCATCTATTTATTTATAAAGCTCATTGATATTTACAATATTACATTTAGGTTATTGTCCCCCCCCAGAATGAATTCTCCCAATCGGGGAGACAACTTACTCCCAACCCCAACATGTCATTGAAAAGACCATCCTTTAAAACAGCTATAGATGAACAAGCCTTTTCTATACTAGGACCTGCAATGTGGAATAATCTCCCATCTGATTTAAGAAGTAAAGCTACCCTCAAAGTTTTCAAAATAGTTCTTTCAGAACAACTCCCTGTTGAATCTGTACATAAATGCTTTATAGACAAGTGCTAAAGTCTCTGCTGTCTTCTTTCTGCTATGCTTCCTGCTCTTCCTTGTATAGAAATATTTCACTGTAATTTCTTGTGTATAATGTAGCCAATCAATTACTTACATGTATGCATTTTATGTATCTTGTAACTGTTGTATGCATCTGTAACAGTGTAGTCTGGATCTATTCTGTGTATGTTTAAAAATGTTACATCTGTACATGATACAACTCATATATTGTAACATTTTCATTTTTGCTGAATAGGGTCTTTCAGGTGTTCGAAGTTTTGAAACTTTGATCATCTGAAGTAGATCCACATACATACATACATACATACATGCATACATAACCACACTGCATCATACAGAATGTGACTGGGGGGGGGGGGGGTGTTTTCAAAATTATGTTACATCATTGGGTAAGAAAGCTGAGCCACTGATGTGAGTAGATTCCAAGAGAAAATTACTTTAGGTAGCTATTCACCAATCACAAGTACAGAACACCAAAAAATACTGACATAAAGTATAAATGATAACTGTAAAAAAACAAAACAAAAAAAAACAATAACTTTCTTTAAGGTGATCAAAAACTTTATCTGCTGGGTTGTCACTAAATGCAAGTGAGTTTATATAACAGATTTTGTACTGCAAGCCAAATTAGTACATTTCCCAAGCTGCCAAGGTAGTAGGTTCCAGTGCTGTGAGATCAGAGAAGTAAATAGCTGATTTGCAAATATGATAAACCACAACATAGGAATTATCAAGAATTCCAAGGTGACAGAGTACAAAATAAGATGGGAAAGTAAGGAATAATTAATTATTTCAGCTGGGAGGCACCTGACTCATGCAGGGGAAAGATAGAAAAAAGCACACAACATCAAAATTTTAAAAACAATGCATTGTCATATAGGAAGTCAGTATAACCGCCACAGCATAACACTAATAGACTGGTAGTGATAAGCACCAGTAAGTCACTAGGATGTGGAATTTTGTACAAGTTACAAACAATGATTCTCAGTGTCGTAATGCCCAAGGTAAAGGGCATGGGGAAAGTCAAAAAGGTAAGAGCCAAAGGAGCAGATATGGTTATGAGTGACTATCTTGTCAGAGGGTTCCAGCCTAGTCTAGGACAGAGCTCATAAAATGACTATTACGGCTGTTTGGTGTTTCTGTATAAACAATATATTTTTATCTGATAGCAGCTGACTGTATATTCTACGGTGACTTTAGGTGTTAAACAGATAAACCCAGCAGGTACAAGTAGCTCTTTTATGGGGTGACTTGATTGACTTACTGTCACACAGAAGACAAATGTTACCAACAAGTAAATGAAAGTTGACCCACATTGTCTGCTGATTTTCCTTCTTAATGCATAAATTGCATTTCCTTATTAACCAATATCTGGGTCTATATTAGAAACCTGAAAGCCGAATTACACAAATACATTTACATCGACACATAAAGGTCGATGTATGAAAAGAGCGAACAACGTAAATGGCAAAAGGGAGAATGCCGAACGTATTTCCTCGGCCAGCAGGGTGATCATGGGGATGAGGAAATAAATCCTTTTCCCCACTGTAGCGCGGTCTCGGAGTTGGTATATTTAAGTAGGGGGGCTTGCCCCCCTGCAAAAATGTTTAGAAAAGTGTTTTAGTTTAGGTTTTTTGAGTTGGGTTTACCTTACCTGTATGGCACTGTTGCTTCCGGTATTACGTTCGGCATTCTCCCTTTCACCATTTATGTTGTTCACTCATTTCGTACATCGACCTTTATGTGTCGATGAATACGCATTCATGTAATTTGGCATTTGGGTTTCTAATATAGACTCCCAATATCCTACATCTTTGGACCTCCAGCTAAAATTGCTTTATGTCTATTGCATGCATTTGGAAAATGTTTTATGCTCTTTGGTTGGATAGCTTCTTCAAGAAGGCTCTTCCATGCATCTACAACATTCTAAGTGAAAAAAAAAAATGTTTTAACAAATAAGATGGGATTCCTTGTTAACCTACTCTATATTTTTCTGTGGAATACAAGAATTGCTTGTATTCCACACTTCTGAATTGTACCACAGGTTCCTACTGATTCCATGACTTCTTCAGAAAGACTTTTCTATCAACACTAGGTGAAACACTTTCTTCAAATTGCCTCTATTCAGCCTCAATCTTTCTAACTTGTGGTTCCTTGCTTTTGTGACTACTTTTCTCTAAAATAAGCTACCCTTTTGGACTTGTTTTTATAATGTACCTTTCTCTCTCTCCCTTCTCAATGTGTATACACATATAGTTCCTTTAGCACTCCTCTTATATATCCTCTGGCATAAACATTGCACTAGTTTATTTAATTTCCTTTGCAAAGACTCTCTTTTGTCAAATTTCTTACCTTTCCCCTCCTCTAAACCTGCCACTTTCCCTCTGGCTAAGTTTCCACATAGTCCCATCTTTTCCCTCTGGGGTGTCTCAATACCTCCTTATTGGACCATCCTGGATATGTCCCTTCACTGGTTAGGCCCCCCCCAACCTCTCAGGGGGTTGGCCTTGGGGGTGAGGACCGTATGGGGAGCAACAGATCAGAAGTCATAAATTGTCATCTTGTGGCAGCAGTTGGTCACAATTCTGGCCTGAAGGAGTGACATGCAATGACACCAGCATATCTGTTACTCCCTCTTGAAATGTTGAACCTCTGGTCTCTACCAAAAGTCACACAAGCAATGGTTCTTCATGACCGCCCACCCCACAGTAGGACAGTTGACTGTCAGCCACTTCATCCTATTCTCTTAGATGGTCCTACCCAAGATACTTGAATGGTAGCACTTCTGTAACTGGTGAGGAGGCCTAGCTGATTAGTAACTCCAGGTGATAACCTGGTAGCTACATTGAGTAAGCCTTGGTCATCGACAGTTGCATGGATTAGTGTAACCTATGACATATGACAACACCAAATGACATGTTTTGACAAAATCAAACTTTGAATTATATGTAAAAAAACAAATAAACTTAAAATAAACCAAAAAGCACAGGTCGGCAATCCACTCAAGTTTACACAAGAATTTAATGTAATATTAGCGCTTTCGTCTGCCAGTATCAACAAACTTCTTCAGACAAAGTGATAAGGAAATTACAACAGTTAAATAGCAAATACTTAAAAACATCAGTTCCTGTTTCCTAAAAAATAACCATTCTGATATATAAAAGTAGAAAAATAGAAAATAATTAGTTAATTAATAAAAAGGATGGTGAATGAAGTAATACTTTTCAACATATTAGGAATTGTTACACAGGTCATCTATCTAAGAACTTTAAATTCAATAAACATTTGACATTACAATTGTCATTAAGACCAGGATAACAAAAAGCATTAAGCCGCAGCTGCCAGAGTAATTCTCTTTCTTCCAAAATCAAAGACCATGGGCCACCCCAGATATCAAAAGGTAATTTTTCTAAAACGGTAAATAAAAAATGGTGTTGGACAAGATCTGAGGTATGTCTGACCAAAGCATTGTTAGGGTTGTTTTTACGTGTATTGCAAATGTGTTCATAAATGCACTGTTTCAGGTGCCTTTCAGTCTTACCCCCATAGAAACAGTCGCATTTGTTACATAAAGCCAGGTAAACTACCCCTTTGGTTTCAGTTATACCTGCCTAAAATGGAAAGGTGCTGACCATTGATGTTTAAGTTCTTACCAGTCTTAATGTACCTACAGAAGTTGCATCTACCACATTTGTACACACCAGGACTAGTCACTAATATTTTTTTATTTACTATTTAGTATTTCACACTGGTCTAAACAATATAATCTACCTTTAACCAATCAGACAACATGATTGATTAGGTTTCTGGTTTTAGCATGGTCCTTGCTGTATGCCATTTCTCCATGATATGTAGGTTGTGAATTGGGGGTGGTGATCAACCATGACTCAAGGGCATATCCAGCATCATCCACAACACATAAGACACAAAATTGTATGTGTTCTATTCCCAGAGTACGATAGCCATTCTCTCTCTCACGTGTGTGCACATACTGACCAGCTCTCTGTCGTGTGTGCACCTACCAACTAGTTATTCTGTGTGAAGTCCCCACACAGGAAATGTTGGTACATGTCAGATATGTACAGAATGTGTCAATCACATGTACTGCCTGGGTTGTGCATAGACATACTATAGATAATGCACTTGGCATTACAGATGACCCTGCACCTCAGGGAATTGTAACCCTTTCTATTAATGTATCTTTGTGTATGTTTGGACCTAATGGGCCCTTATTTGCTACATGAGTGCATTCTCTCGTATTCAGGACCAAAGGGAAGCATGCAGTCTAGTAGAATGTACACCTGGTGTTTTTTCACTCCTCTAGTGTCCTTAGAAACCAGTTATACTCCTCCACATGCAAATATTATGTTGAAGAATTGGTTAAGTATTTGTGAGGTGTGAGTCTAGGAATGTACTTAATGTGCCCCAGGTCACTGGGAGGTACCTGTAGCTAAGATGGTCAATGCTACAAATGCCTTTTTTTGTCCACAGGAATGGACATATCTCATGTACCTTGTGAGTCAGCTCATGGATGACAGATAGAACAGTATATCCCTGTCCTCTCTGAAATGATCAGCTATTTTTGTGGTCTGTGAATTGTTGGTATATGAGTCACTGCTAGTATCTTCTTCAATGGCTCAGGTGGCTGTAATGCATAACATTGCCAGCACTCACTCTGATGGTGGCTACCTCCACATGCTGCTGCAGTTTTAGTGTTGCTATGTTTAACATGGCTTCTGTCAAGTAGCCTATAATTCAAGGTGATACAATGGTTGTATGCAGGCTCACATCACTTCCATTTTATGTCTGTGAAACAGTCCACCATGTTGGCCTCCTGTATTTGCATAATCTCTGACACTCATTTGCTTGGGCTGTCTCACTCATGTTATTTTATACTTGTTTCTATGCACTACTTATCAAACAGTTTCAGCCATTGTGCTTCTGTATTACCAGTATCCTTGAATCACCCACATCTTTGGCATACTCACCTTGCCATTATTTTGCACTGTTCACTGTGCTAATTCTCTATGAATTTTACTCTATATTTCCTTATTATTTCTGAATGCATTTTTTCAGTCTCCCAAGCTACTTCTTTTGACAGATTTTTTTTAAAGTTTTGTTTTGTTTGTTTTACGGAAATGTTTGTTATCTCCATGGTTACTCTTTCGATTTTTTACACATTGCTGTGGTACCTCTCCTTGCTCAGGGATGGGCAACCATTGGCACCACTTCTGAAGAAGGGCACTTTAGCACATTTTGATTGGGATTCCACTGGAAGCCAGACAAGAATCATCTTGACCACCTACACTGATCCATAAGATATAACATATCTACTGGCCAACAAATTCAGCTCCAGTTTAACCTATTTCTCTCTTTCCTCCCTATCCACCCCTCAGGAAATACCATCATACATACTTCCCCTAGCTATCACTACAAGTATCATTTTATTTGGAAAATCTGACCATTTACAGAGTTTCATCAGAAACCAAACTTTCCTTACTTTGTGTTGTTATTGCTCAATAATGGCCACTCACAAAGCATTCCATAAGCAAAATATGGTCTTAGCATGACTGTATGGATAAGGAAAAAGGAATGCTGGGTTGTATTACATTGCACATCTATGTTAACTGAGTACAACTGTTTAATTGCAATCCAAGAACATTACCCTTGTTAAGGAACTTGGATTAGACTTGCACAGTGCACATGGAGTTTATGAGAACCAAACCTGGGTCAAGTAGAAACCGAATAGTAGGCAGGAAGTTGATCAGAAGTGAAATGGCACATGCAAATAAGTTTACACAAAAACTCACCTCTGTCTTTTGAGTCAGCACTTTTTCCATCTGGGACATCTCGCATGGCTGTACCATTAGTGTTAACATTACTAGGCACATTACTTGGTGGAATAACCTTTTTAACTGGAGTAGTAGGAGGTGATTTCTATGGTTCAAGAAAAATAGGTAATTAAGATTTCTTTATATTAAAAGCAAACTATTGTTACTGAGCTTATATATTCCACTTCAGGTAAAGTCATATGTTACTTCTGATCATTGTTTTGTAATTTACTGATAAAGTCTGGTCAGAAATAAAAACAAAAAGTAAATCTTTGTGGCCTCACTTCTGCACTAGATGTGAGCTGCAGCCCATAGATTTCTGTACACTATAGTTCTAATAGTCTTTGTGATTTTAGCCAGCCAGTCCACAAGTTTATCACTTTCCACATAAAAGCCACGATCAACAAAAAACAGCTAGAGGCTCAGTGCTAGCAATTTCCATTTTTTTGTAGTTACATTGCCCATGATGTAGGAAATTCCTTAAAATGGGCCACCATATTTATAAACATAGCACACAGTTGCATAACTGCATTATCAGCACTGTTTTATGCTGACTACCATAAACACAATTTATAGACATCGATCCCAGTAATGACAGGTGGTGCACAGAAGAATGGCTACATATTTAAATAATGTACAGGAGCATTTGTGAACTTTGTGTGTTGGTGTCACATTGCAGCAAGCAGTAGTGTAGCTAAGGTGGGGCAAAAGGAGGAACTACCCTAGGTGCAAAGTGTTGGGAGGTGCAATATGCCAGTCCCAGCTGGTATTGCATTTGTGGGCAAACCCAAGTGCTGTAGCATTCCATATGTGGTCTAAACGTTAGTAATATTGTAGCAAGTAGTTTGCTACAGTTTAAAACAGTTTTTTAAACTAATACCTGAAAACTGTAATGCTCCGTGCAGACAGAGTATAAACTGTAGCAAGTGTTTGCTACATTTTAGGCAAACAATTTGCTACATATTATAAGACAATTTTTTAAGTAAGATATTGTGATTGCTAATTCATATGCAGATGCAGTAGTGTTTTGGCATTACATATAGTCCTTGGCATTAGGATAATTTGCATATGTGCTCTGTGTTTGGAGTACTATGACTACACAATGGGGTAAGAATAAGTACACGGCCTTCCCTGTTGTCTCTTGTTCCACTGTGTAGCTGTCTCATTCTGCCCATCCAGTGCAAACACTAACTCCAACTCATTTTTTGCATTAGTGAATAATGAACTATATGCTACAGGCAGCATTTCCGCATTAAATTTGTAAATTAAAGCAGTTTATGCAAGTTAACAATCTAAAATAATGAAGGAATAGTCAATTCCAATCATGTGGATGCAGTTGAAATTGTATGAATAATTGCTAAGTTGTAATCATGACAGAAATTAAGAACTGCAACATTAAAAGGCCAATTTGGTCATAGTAATGCTAGCTAATAACTTATAAAAACATTTTTTGAGAAGATTTTAACATCCAAATTTTGACTGGAGTTCAAGAACAGAAAGCATTAAAAATATATACATATAATGATGAAAAAAATGATGTCTTATGGAAATGCAAACTTTTTTAGTACTGCAAAAAATTCACTGTAGCCAGCTTATGAGAATTCATTGTTAATTCATTGTAGATAAGGTAGGAAATTGCAAGGTTGTGAGTTACAGGTCAAAACACTGAAAACTTCATTAACACTGCTTTTTGAACACTTCTATTAAATTATCAATAAAGACATAGGCAAATGTGCATTAATATAAAGAAAACAAACCATATTAACATACTCCAGCTATATACATTATACATCACATATGTTCTTTTTCATAACTACCCTCAGTCCAACATTACATAAATTGTTCAATTCCTGCATTCCCTTAAAAAACCCACTCCTCATCCAGAACATTATTCTACCATGGAGGCTATTATTGCACTTAGAAAATGGACTGTTATGTTGTTTTGCATTTTTTTCCTACTGGTATATATTTTTATACTTTTATGGCCTCATAGGTAAGTAGTAGGCTAGCTGTCCTTGCAGGCCATTTTAAATCTAGCCATTTTTCCTTTTTTGCTCAAACAAACCTATCCCATTTGGTTACTGACCTGACTGGTTACATCCACTGTGGTCCTCTAGTCACACACTACTCAATCCTGGCTCAAAAAAGATCTGTATCCCTCTCAAACCTGCTACTCTCTTGAAATAGTAATTACAGTTACTAAATACTTTATAGAGAACATTGCGGCCCTCACTAACAGCTCATGACCCTCCTTTATACAAACCCATAACATATTACCAACTGCCCCCTCCACTACCACATTACCCTCTGAAAATATGAATCCAAACAATTCTTAGTCACAAATAGTAACAACTTTACCTTAAAACCTGTAATGATATCTAATATACAAAACCGCTGCTTAAACATAAACCTTGCTCCACAGCTGCTGACAACCTCCCATCTGAATACCTCAAGATGGCAGAAGAAACTGTACCTTACCCAGTAGCTATCTTAATCCGTAGATCCATACAGGAATCTTTTGCCCCAGCTATTTGGAAAAACATCATATGTCATCCCACTGCACAAGGGAGGAAACTCTATACAAGTCCATAACTTTTATCCCATTGCAATTCTCTCTCCTCTCTCAAAAAATTTAGAGAAATGTATCCACACTCACCTTCTTCATCATCTCCTTTCAGAATAACTCTTAACCAGTACTCAACATGGATTCCGGCATGGTCATAGTGCAACTACTGCACTATCATCTGTTTTAGATAATGTGAACAAGAAAAGGGACTCTGGCAAATTTATCTTTTCCATATTTCTGGATCTCTCTCAAACTTTTAATACCTTCTCACATATTTCAACAACCTCTCCATCATGGCCTTATCCCCTCCTTCACTTCAGGGGTGTAAAAAGTACCTGACAGACTGCAAACTGTTAGATGCTAACATGCTTTCTCTCCTTACCTGCCTGTTACCCCTGGTGTACCCTAAGGCTCAATTCTCGGTCCACTTCTCCTTAACATTTTCATTAATGACCTTTATACCACTTCTTATTGATGATTCAACACTAATATGCTCATCTGACACTGTGGTGCATCTACTTGAAATCACGCCTCCTTGAAATCACACAAGAAGTCTTCACCTCTGTTAAAAACTGGCTTCACAATGCCCAATTACTACTCAAGCCTGCTAAAAAAGTACTCCTACTGCTCCCCGAAGCATATCTGAAGGACAAATCCAGCTTCAAAATCTTCTCACTTAATACAGAGATGGGAATTGTATCCAGTACAAGAATGCTTGGTGTGACAATTGATGACAACTTCAGATTTGAACTCCACATTCAAAGCAATATAAAAAAAACACACCAGAAACCTGGCATATGTTATAGACATAAAAACTTTCTTAGTAACTCTAATAAAACCACCCTAGCAACCACTTACCTCCTTCCTTCACTTTTATGTGGTGCCCCTATCCTTATCAACTTGCAGGTATCTGTTAAAACTACACTTCAAATATGTTACAACAAAGTTGCTAAACTAGCTGCCAATAAGCAATACTATACATATCACTGCAAGGTCCTTGAACATTTGGACTGGTTTGAACTACCCCACTACCTGGACTTTGTACAACTAGCCACTGCCCACAACATAATTTATAAACCCCATGCCTGTCCTGCACTAAGCTCTATTATTTTTTCTTCTTTCCTATCATCCAAATAGACCCTTTCTATCTAATGATGAACAAATTCTAACCATGTATAAACCTCAAAAAGCAATTGGAAATAGCCTCAGTTGCCAAACAATGGAATTCTATTCCACCGGCTATTAGAACTGTAAATTACCATCCTTCATTCCAGCATCTTCTGAAAGCCCACCTATCAAACTCATGGCTCTGCTCACGCTGTACCCCTGGCTGAACATCAGTCTTGTCTGCCTTTCTCCACCCCTATGTGTACAGATTCTCTACCCATCACCACTTCCTCTTCTTCACCTGGCTGCGCTATCCTCTCTACCACTTTACATAACCTCTTTCTATCACATCCTCCTCATTTATACTAATCTGCCCTAATCTCTCTCCCTCTTTATACTTACAATTAAAGTAAAAACATGAGTTTCACTTACTACTGTGAATTGACAAAAGAACATTCTCCAGAGTTGGTTATAGTGTTTTGCTTTGCTTTTGTTCTGTTGATGTTGCAGAAGAGGTTTAGATCCCTAGACTGTGTATTTCTTTTGATGTAAAACAGTGCCTTCACTTAATGTTTTAAAGTTGTTTTACATTCAAAGTATACGAGTAATATATAAAAGTAATATAACAATTCAACAGATAATTCATAATAATTCATAAAGTTTATTTAAAACACACACACACGTTGTCATGCTACTATATACATATACTGAATATATTAGATTAATGATCTTTGGAGCAGACCTGTATATCCAGCCCCGTACAGATATCACACAATATTTCCACTTACTGTTCTAGGACTGCCACTCTCTGCTCTGCTTTCATGGAACTCTTGTGCTGAAATAGGAGTAAGAATATTGTAAGGGACATATCCCACCTCTCCATAACGATTTTTTGCTTTCCACCAACGTTTAGAGTCATTTAAGACCTGTAGAAATGACAAGAGAAGGTTAAAAAAACAAACAAACACAAAGGCATTTATAAAATCAGTCTCATTGTGTGGATGACCCAAGATCATATATTTTTCTTTCTTGACTTTTTCTTACTTTTGAGACCAGTCACACCAAATTTGTCCCACAGTGCCATATAAACCCATATCATAGCCCCTCATGCTTTTCTCCCTTTCAAGTGCAAAAAGGGTTATTCTCCCTGAACCACTGCTCATATATTATTCATCCCATTCCCCACAAATTACTTTTTAGGCTTAAGGGCAGAGTTCAGTTCTGTTGCTTCCTTCTGCTCTGTTTATACGATATGAATTAATTCTGAATCTAAATGTGTATTGAATAACATAACCTTAAAAATGCGATGGCTTTCTCTCTCTGACTTCCCTAAGAGGTTGAAGAGAGAGAGAGAGAGAGAGAGAGAGAGAGAGAGAGAGACTTTTTTGTAAACAAAGAAAGAAAAACACATTTTACACAACTTGGTAGGAGTCAATATTTAGGGAGCTCAAGGTACAGAACCATAAACTTAAGACATAGCAGAAAATGCAAGTTACAGTCATCATTTATTTATTTTATTTTACATTTGTTGACCAGGATAGTCCAACTGGATACATACCCATTTTCAGTGGAGGCCCGGGGAGAAAAGCTCCAACATTAAAAACATTACATTGAAATTAAGCATGAACGTTAAAAAAACAATTTTTGTCAGACATAGCTGAATCTTATATGGTTACAGACAATCAGATAGAAGCAGTTAGGTATTCCTTACAATACTGTTTCGTATACTGTAGTATAGAAGGAGTTAGTCTGCGTTCTGGCAGGAGCAAAGCCAGTGTGTCATGAAATACTGTTTGAGATTTTTCTTGAATAGGCTTAATGATGGTTCTAGTGTTAGGTCAGCTGGTAGTGAATTCCAAATTTTGCCAACCGAGTTAGAAAACAAGGAGACACCAGCTGAGTTGGTAGTTTTGAGTGTCTGAATTAGAAGTTTGTTAGAAGATCACAGTGGCCTTGTGTTTCTGTGGGGATAATTAATGTTTTTAAGTGCAGGAGTATTATCTGGTTGGTTGAGAATTTTGTGGGCTACTACAAGTTGATTATACTGAAGTGAGCTAGTCAATTCTAGCCATCCTAGAGGTTTAAGGTTTTGACAATGGTGAGTTCTGTAAGTAGAGCCAGTGGCAAATCTAGCAATGTGATTATAACAGCTTGAGAGTTTGCAGAGTTCAGATTTGTTGAAGTTGGTGAAAATGGAGGAGGCATAGAAAAGGGTGCAGAGATGAGTGTGGGCAATGACAGTCCTTGCTAGTGGGGTAAGAAAAGGTTTATTTTTCTGCAGGGAGCCCAGTTTTTTATTAATGGTTTGCTTGATATGCACATCAAATTTAAGGTTATTATCAATAGTTACCACTAAGAGTTTAGTATGGTTATCTGGGGAAATAACAGTTCCATTATTAGAGGAAATCGTAAAGGAAAGTGGTGTTGATCTTTGAGTGGGGGGGGGGGGGAGAAAAGTAGTAGTTTTTTTTTTTTAGGGTTCAAGAGTAAACACTAACATGAGAGCCCTTTCTCAACTGTGTTAAATGTTATGTGGGATAGTGTATGCAGGTCAGATGGGGTGGAGGCTGAGCAGATTAAAGTGGAATCATCTGCGTATTGTATGCATGTAGCATCTGGAATGGCAGAGTAAAGGTCGTTAATAAAGATTGAAAAGAGAAGAGGTCCTAAGATAGAGCCCTGGGGAGCTCCAAGGGTGAGGGGTAGTACAGTAGATAAATTTCCCTCCCATAGGACAACCTGTTGTCTGCTATTCAGGTAGGATTGAAACCATTGAATGGCATGGTTATTCAAGGAAATGGATTTCAAAGTGGCAGTGAGTAGTTGGTGGTTGACCATATCAAAGGCTTTGAATAGGTCGAGGAATAGGGCTGAGGATAGTTTGCTGTTATTATGGTTATGATTTATGACAATGGAGAAATCGAGGAGGGCAGAGGAGGTACTATGGTGTGGCCTAAAGCCATGCTGAGAGTTAGCCAGCAGATTGTTGTGTATGAGATAGTGCAAGAGTTGTTTATGAATACATTTCTCCGTTATTTTATCCAATGGTGAAAGTATGGCAATGGGTCAATAATCTGATAGTACATCTGATCATCAGCAGTATAACATCAAATTCTGTGAGACTTGAAAGTGGACCATAAGACACTTACCTCTAATGTCTCTCCATGCAGGACAGAAAGTTCATTGCTGTTTCTGGCAACAAAATCATATGTGCATCGTATATACCTCCCTTGTCCTTCAGGATGCCTGCAATGAGAGAAATACCATATTAGCTACAGCTTCTGATATCAAAGGAGATTGAAAAACGGGAGGAATCAGCCGATTGTTGGCACAAGCCTTAGATGTGGGGGAAAATGTATGGAATGGAATGGAAGATCACTCACCCATTGAGCACTGCTGGTTGAAGCACTGGGTTAGCCGATTGCTAAAGAAAAGACAAAAGAATTAAGGCTGCAGTTGTACTACAGCTACTGACATTTTCATGTATTAACATAGCTAGAAACAAGTACAATCACATGAATGAGATGAACTATATCAAGGGTGCAGGCATACCTCTCAACCTCTGATCCTTAAAAATTATAGCACAGGCCATTAAAACTCAGAATACAGAGTAAAAAAAAGACAACTTTCTTATTTTCAGAATATAATATATTTTATAAGAAACCACATATAGTTAGTAACAGAGTGTTACTATGGGCTTAGTTCAGTTATTTAATGATGTCTGTAGCCTGAAACAGATCTAACATTATGAAGAAAATTGTTACAAGACTAAATCTAAGAACAAAAATCATAGCTCTGTGACCATATCATAGCGGCTGAGAGGTACTGGTGCAGGAATGAACTCAGTGGCAATAACAGTGACATGCAAGACCTCACCATCCAAGTGTGTCTAAGCATAAAGCAGCCTGTTAGCCACTAACATTCATTGACTAATAAAGATGAGAACAGATAAAGCAAATAAGTATAAATACTGATGGACTGAAGAGGAAAATAAGCAGTTACTGATCTTAATAGAGTAATTATTTCTGAAGAATTTTAGTTCAAACAAAATGGCAGATTAAAAGTAACATTAGTTTACAATGCAGACTCTGTACTTTCCTTTTGTAGTCCAACCAAACTACCCAGATGAGTGTGTATGTGAATTAGACCTGTTACTCGCCAATTATCTTTGCTTGATAAAACTTTAAATGTAGTACAGTGCAAGAAAATATAAATACTAATGTGATAAGGAGGAAAGAACAGAAGGTTACTAACCTTGGCAGATATCTGAAAATACTTCACTTCATCCAAAATTGCAGCTCAAAGGCAACATTATTTTTAATTATGTGGACTTTGTATACTCTGTTTACATTCTAAACCATTCCATTCAATAAATACCTCTCAGCTGCTGCTGATTTTGCAAAATATTTCAGATTTTTCCTCACATTTTGCTCTATTTCTCATAAAATTTTTGATTTTCTGGTAAATCACAGAGGATTACAGTCAGTTAATAATGCTAGACATCAAAGTTTGATATGTCTTATTGTTCATAATATGCATGTTGATGCAAATCCTGCTGTGTTAACCTTTTATGCGAATTGGAGTTGTTGTTGTTGTGTCTTTCGGCTTTTCCCGGTTAGGGGTCGCCACAGCGGAACTCCGGTCCGCTAATGATTGGCAGTAGATTTTTACATGCCGAGTTGCCGGCCCTGATGCACAACCTTCAATGAAGGTACGCCCATTCACGCATGTCTCCACACAGAAGACACTCTAGCTGAGAATCGAACAGGACAACGTCTTACTGTGAGGCAACAATGCTACCGTAGCACCACCACCGCAGTCCACATTTAAAAATTGTCTATTATTTTAGGCCTTTTGTCAACTCACTTTTTTTGGTTTGCTACAGATTCTTGAGGAAAAAGTTGAGACCTGCGATTGAATATCTTTCATGTTTCCTAAAAGGGTTGGATTAGATAACATGTAAAAGACCTAGTAAATCTTTCAGATGAAGTTTTGTCAGCCTTTAATAACTTATTGTCTCACTCACTTTTTTCAGTCATGTAACAAGTTCATAGGTTCATAGGTTCATAGGTTTATACTAGGCTATCTGCCCTAAGGCATTTATAAGCCTAGCCCAAATTTTTGTGGCTTACGCCACCCCTTATATGAAAAAATACTGTGCCCATTAGTTTGTTGTGCCTCTGTCCAGCAGTGACACAGAGATGATTCCCGGGGTAAACCTACGATCTCCCATCCACAGGTCTAGATTTCTCTTGAACAGAGTCAGCGAGGTGCTCTGCCTCACATGGACCGGGATTTTATTCCACAGCATAGGGAGTCTCTGAGTGATAAATCTATCCCTCCAGCACGTCCTATTTATATCCGTGCTAAGGTTTAAGTCGCTTGCTCTAGTGGTTTTGGTGGATTTGTATTTTTTGAGGTGGAGCATGTCCATTAATTCCGGGTTGGACATGGCCTTGTATGTCAGGCACATGTCACCTCTGAGCAGACGGTATGCAACTGAGTAGAGCTGGAGTTTCTTCAATCTGGCAGCATATGACAGATTTTGGAGTCCCTTTATCTTTTTGGTGAGGAACTTTTGGGGTCTCTCCAATTGCTGCAGATGTCGGGTGAGATACATCCCGAATGGGGCACTGTACTCGATCATTGGTCCGATAAGTGAAGAGTACAGGGGAACAATGACCTCACTAGATCTGGATGTGAATCCCTTCATGATCAGGTGGGCAATGTAGAAGGTCTTTCTAACCACTTTAGCAATGTGAGTGTCAAAAGAAAGGCCACTGTCAACCTGGGTCCCCAGGTCCCTGATAACCTCTTCTGTGCTTAGTGGATTGCCACCTATATGGTAGCTTGGGGTTACCTTGTTT
The DNA here is from genome assembly GCF_019279795.1 of Protopterus annectens. Lineage (NCBI taxonomy): Eukaryota > Metazoa > Chordata > Ceratodontiformes > Protopteridae > Protopterus > Protopterus annectens. The sequence continues at coordinate 587,032,822 of NC_056751.1, forward strand.
TTCCCGAAGGGTATGACTATACATTTTTTGGCGTTTAACTTCAGGCCATGGCTCTGGCACCAGCTATCTGTTTCCGTGAGTCCCTTCTGAAGGATATCCGCGTCCGATGCACTTTCCACTATGGCGCCCAGTTTGCAGTCGTCTGCAAACTTTGTCAGCCAAAGTCCTCCCATGCTGGCCTGTACTTCTGAGAAGTAGATGCCAAACAATAGGGGCCAAGGACCGAGCCCTGTGGGACACCACTTGTGACCGGCTTGGAGTCTGACACAGCGCCAGCAACTCTAACCCTGTGGGTTCTGTCCTTAAGCCAGTTTGCAACCCATCTTGTGATATATGGGTTTACATTTAAGCTGGTAAGTTTTTCTACAATACCCGAGTGGGGTATTGTGTCAAAAGCCTTTGCAAGGTCAAGGTAGGCTGTATGGACTGCCTTTCCCTCATCAATGGCCTTGGTGACTGTTTCGAAGAAGTCGACCAAGTTCAAAAGGCATGACCTTCCCTTGACAAAGCCAAACTGGGTCGGGTCCAATGTCTGCAAGTCCCCTATATCTTTGTTTATGAGCTCCATTATGATCCTCTCCATAGCTTTGCAGACTAGACTTGTTAAGCTTATGGGGCGGTAATTACCAGGGTCCGTGAGCCGCCTTTGTGGAGTGGGACCACAGTTGTCGTACGCCACTCCTTGGGCACGTATCCTGTGGTAAGGCTGAGATTAAACAGCTGCCTTATGTGCGGGGTTAATTCCTCATTTAGCTCATGTAGCACACAGCCGGGACACCATCCGGTCCCATTGATGCTGTGTTTTTAGCTTTAGAGAGAGCAGCTTTCACCTGCGCATTTGAGATGTCCGGGAGGCTACACTCAGCTGGGATAGTTATCTCTCCTTTAGGGGAGGGGGGTGAAGTTTGCACTGAACCTGTCTGCCAGTATGTTGGCAATGTCTGTGGGTTCAGTGATTTTTGTATCATTTTGGACTAAATCTGAGCATATCTGGGAGTTTCCACCCAGGTTCCTAACATAGCTGAAAAAGGCCTTATGATTGTCCTTTGAATCCATGGCAATTTTTCTCTCAAAATTGGCCTTAGTTGATTTTATGAGTGCTCGTAATTTTTTACTAATAATGATCAGGGGTGACTTCCCTTTTATGGATTTTGTTCTATCATGTAATAGCTTTCTCCTCTTTTTGTAAAGTTTGTTAATGGCTGGGGTCCACCAGACTGGACGTTTGCCCTTTGTGGAAAGAGTCTTGGTTTTATTTGGGATTGCCCGATCCATGCAGTCCTGGAGGTGTTTATAGAAGGCATTTGTAAGGGCTTCCGCAGCTTGGGTTGTGGTTTCCTCTGGCTCAGGGGCCTTGAAGGATACCACACCAGTCTTGAGTAGTGTGAAGTTTGCTTTAGAGAAGTTCTTCACTATGGTCTTTTTTGTTTGGGGTGGGGGCGGGATGTGGATTTCCAGTGAGATTAGTTTATGATCAGATCTCACCAATGAGGGATATACTTCCGGTGTGGAGAATTTTGTCCCCATGTTTGTGACAATGAGATCTAGTATATTTTCTCCTCTCGTGGGAACAGTGACTAGCTGTTCCATGGCATTTGAATTTATGAACTCCAGGAACCGTTGGGCTAGAAAGTTAGGGCTTGAGTAAGTTACTGTTTCATTTGCTTTTTTCAGTCAGGTAGCAATACTTTGATGCCGAGCAACAGACATTGGTTTACTCAAAATGGCAGAAATCCTGAGTTTGTGTTTAAACAAAGAGAGAGACCGATGAGCAGGGAATTGTAGGTTTTTCAAGTATCGTATGACAGCTAGATAAGAATCTGAAAGTCAAAAATGCTTATGCGTGAACCCAAGTCTACAGATCCCAAAACACAGTACTCAAGTGTAATCTAATGACAAGGTATGTGTGCATGTCTTGTTCTTAAGTCCACATATACGTTTCCAGCAGCATATAGGATAAAATGCAATGACTAGGGCTGAGTTAGTTAGCAGTTACCAGATTATTCTTGTGTTTTGTTTTTTTTCCAGCCCTGAAAAAAGTACAGTTGTGTACACTTACCATAAATGTAGATGTTCGAGTGTATTCACTGTTGCAGTCATTACATTTGGGTTATCTGCTTGCAGTAGCCCTCAGTCGGCCTGATTAACAAAGTCTTGGGTCCTGCATCAGTTGCTGTCCCTTCTTCTATGACTTCAGTTCATCAGGGGTATAAAACATGCAGCCGACGCCATTACATCAGTTTTTCTTGCCCCAGATGTCAGGTGCCCCCCTAATGGGAAGCAATTAAATCTATAAATAAACAAGGATATACCTCCAACAAAAAAGCAAATACACCAAAAAACTTTTGTGATAGTAAAGGAGAGTAGAGGTATAGCCAAAAGAAGTAAGGGGGTTGGAGGGAGGTTAACCAGGACTGCAACAGTGAATACACTCGAACATCTACATTTATGGTAAGTGTACACAACTGTACTATGTTCTTCATGTTTCACTGTTGCAGTCATCACATTTGGGTAGATTCCCAAAGCTAAGGATGGGAGGAGGAATTTAGATAGCATTAGGACCAGCTATAAGGCCCTGCAAGACTGCAGTAGCAAAGCCAGCTCTGGATTTGGAGAAAATTGGCAGATGGTAATGCTTGGTGAAAGTATGTACAGAACTCCAGATAGCAGCTTCTAGGATGACCCTGGTGGGGACGTCTCTGAGAAAGGCTGTAGAGGTAGATGCAGTCCTGGTTGAGTGGGGTCTGATCCCCTGTGGGATAGGTTTTCCATAATGCTTGAAGCAGAAATGAATGCAATGGCCTATCCATTTGGAAATGGTTTGCTTTGAAATAGCCTTCCTCTCTGCGCCTGCAGCAAATGCCACCAGCAGTTGTTCAGATTTCCTTTGAGGTTTAGTCCTGTCCAAGTAGAATCTAAGTGGTCTGTGCACATCTAAGGAGTGCAGTATCCATTGCCCTTTGTTCTGTGGATTAGAAAAGAAGGTTGGCAAATGAATGGACTGATTAAGAGCAACACTGGATACCACCTTGGGCATGAAGGAGGGATTGGTCCTGAGGGACACCCTGTCCACATGAAAGATGATGAAAGGCTCCACTACCATAAGGGCCTGTAATTCAGATACCTTTCTTGCTGAAGTGATTGCTAAAAAGAAAGCGGTTTTCCAAGAAAGGAATTTTAAGTCTGCAGTAGCAGCTGGCTCGAAAGGAGGAAGAGTGACTTTCTCCAATACAAAGTTATGGTCCCAGGCTGGAGTTGGAGCGCTCCTGGGTGGTCATACATTTTTTGGCCCCTCTGAGGAACTGCTTGAGCAGTGGATGAGAGTAGAGGGGAGATTCTGTGTTATAATGAGCTGAAATAGCTGAGGCATGAATTTTGATGGAGGAGAAAGACAGGCCCTTGTGAAGCATCTCAGCTGAGTATTGTAAAATCTGAGGTAAATTGGGCACTGCTGGGCTCATCCCTTGAGATTGGTTCCAGGCACAGAATATTTTCCATTTTTTAGCATACAATTTTCTAGTACTAGGCCTCCTTGCCTCTAAAATGATATCCATCACTGGTTTACTGAGGGATGGTAAAGGAGAGATTGGGTAATTAGCCAGGCTGCTAGGTTCAGTGTAAGAAACTGAGGGTGCAGAACGTGGTTCTCCTGCTGAGACAATAGGGTAAGAGTCTGAGGCAGGTGCCATGGGACCAACAGTGACACACTACACAAGAGGGGGTACCAGTGTTGGCGCAATCAAAATTGTCCTTGGTTTGTCTTGTTTGATCTTTAGTAGTACTTTGGAGAGCAGAGGCAGAGGAGGAAAGGCATAAACTGACAGTTTTTTCCAGCTGAAGGACAGAGCATCCACTTCCAAGCTTGTTTTTGGGGAGTCATTGTGCAAAATTTGTCCAATTGATAGTTCTGGGGGGAGGCAAACAGGTCTATATCTGGGCTCCCCCATTTGCTTGTCAACATGTTGAAAATCATTGGTTCCAGTTTCCACTCATGTGGGTCCATGAGGTTTCTGCTTAGTTCGTCTACCAATGCGTTTAGGTTTCCTGGCAGGAATTGAGCTTGTAGATGCA